>NC_135990.1:8718939-8788939 GCF_053455715.1 Rhinoraja longicauda
CCTCCGCGCCCGCCCGCCCGCACGGGGAAGGGGCACTTCTCGGCTCAGCCCCCCTCCCCCACCGATCCCTCCGCGCCCGCCCGCCCGCACGGGCAAGGGGCACTTCTCGGCTCAGCCCTCCCCCCCCTCCGCTCCTCCCCTCCCCTCAATCCTCCCAACCCTCCCGACACGGACAGGAAAAATATCTGTTGGCCAAGCATCGGGCCTACTAACACCGACCGGTAGGTAGTTAGAGGAGGCCTAAGGCTTGGTCAACAGACCGTGGGACTCACATCCTCAGGATGTCCCGAGACACTTTACAGCCGTCCAAGTACTTTCTTAAGTGTCGTTAGTGGCACGAAGCGGGGAATGACAACATCTGAGGCACTCCCTCGGGATCCAGGATGACTTCCTTCCACTCCTGTAGACACAGAGTGCTGGAGTAACTCAGCGGGTCAGGCAGCATCTCCGGAGGACATGGATAGGTGACGTTTCACAGAGTGCTGGAGTAACTCAGCGGGTCAGGCAGCATCTCCGGAGGACATGGATAGGTGACGTTTCACAGAGTGCTGGAGTAACTCAGCGGGTCGGACAGCATCTCTGGAGAGAAGGAATGGGTGACGTTTCGGGTCGAGATCCTTCTTCAGACTGAAAAGATTTTAACTTGGATAAGGGACGCGTGGCGTTAACGGTTTAACATGCACCTTTTGTTTCGCTCTTCGGGTCAACAGGATCCCCCACCTCCCACCTCTGAAGACGGGTCTCAACCCAAAACGTCGCCCATTCCTTCTCTCCACAGATGCTGCCTGACCCGCTGAGTTACTCCAGCATTTTGTGTCTACCTTCGATTTAAACCAGCATCTGCAGTTTTTTTCCCTGCACTCTGGGCCTACGTGAGGCTGTAGTAACTGCAGTCTCGTCCACACGTGGAGCAGGAGGTGACAGGGCTGTCCTTCCCACCCTCGTTTGGCTCCAAGCTTCTCAACCTAGTAACCCTCGATTAACTCACTGGGTCAGGCAGCATCTGTGGAGGACATGGATAGGAGAAGGCAGGAAAATGGGATATTAGGTCAGCCTTGATAGAATGGCGGAGTGGGCTCGATGGGCCGAATGCCTAATTCTACTCCTGTAACTTGTGCTTGGAGCCGCCTGTGAAACAAGCGTCTTCTGCTTCCCATCTGCTTCGTGACAGAGTGTGGGAGGAGAAGCCTTGCACGAGAGTGGGCTCAACCAAATCCTGCCCGCTTCCATTCCGCAGCAGATTCGGAGGAGGAGTGGGGAGGTCTCTCGGTTCCCCGGCCAACTCTCCTTCCCCCAGCCTCCGACCGGCAAGGAGCACACGGATCGGTGGCTGAGACACCTCGTTGCCAGCGCTGGAACTGGAGTGGGAAGAAGGGTCGAGACCCCGAAACGTCACCCATTCCTTCCCTCCTGAGACACTGCCTGTGCCGCCGAGTTACTCCAGCGCTTTGTGTCTACCTTATTACCATCTGTGGGAGGGTGATGTGTGTCAGAAGGCCCCCTGCCCACTGCATGCCCAAAGACACAATGAGGCATCTGATTTAAGGGGAAGTTATAAAGTTCACATATATTTACTCCTCCGTCTGCCGACTTTCCTGCACAACAACCACTGCCCTCCAAGTGGAGGGTCACAAGAGAAAGCACTAACACAGCAAACATGTCCGACCACCACATGCAGGGCGGTCACGGTGGCGCAGTGGTAGAGTTGCTGCCTTACAGCGCATGCAGCGCCGGAGACCCGGGTTCCATCCCGACTACGGGTGCTGTCTGTACGGAGTTTGTACGTTCTCCCCGTGACCTGCGTGGGTTTTCTCCGAGATCTTCGGTTTCCTCCCACACTCCAAAGACATACAGGTTTGTAGGTTAATTGGCTTGGTAAATGCAAAAATTGTCCCTAGTGGGTGTAGGATGGTGTTAGTGTGCGGGGATCGCTGGACGGCGCGGACCCGGTGTGCCGAAAGGGCCTGTTTCCGCGCTGTATCTCTAAACTAAACTAAACTAAACACTCCGCCACAGAGCCCTCCACACGTCCAGGACTCTTCGATTCAAAGGGGAAGGACGTGGTCTCCCTTGCTCATAGAAACATAGACAATAGGTGCAGGAGGAGGCCACGAAAACGTCACCCATTCCTTCTCTCCAGAGATGCCACCTGTACCGCTGAGTTACTCCAGCACTTTGTGTCTATCTTTGGTGTAGACCGCATCTGCAGTTCCTGCCTACACAGTCTCTCCGGTGGTGGGCTCCAACTACTCACCACTCTCTGGGTGAAAACATTCCCTTTCAGGTTCCCTCTCCATCTCTGCCCTTTACCCTAAATCCGTGCCCGCTGGTCCTATCTCTGCTGAATGATTATTCGTTGAGAATAGGACCCTTTCACACAGAGGGTGGTGGGTGTATGGAACGAGCTGCCAGAGGAGGTAGTTGAGGCAGGGACTATCCCAACGTCCAAGAAACAGTTAGACAGGTACACGGATAAGGACAGGGTTGGAGGGATATGGACCAAGTGCGGGCAGGTGGGACTAGGGTAGCTGGGACATGTTAGCTGGTGTGGGTTGGGCCGAAGGGCCTGTTTCCACGCTGTATCACTCTATGACTAGTGTAGCTGGGACATATCATCATATCATATCATATCTATACAGCCGGAAACAGGCCTTTTCGGCCCACCAAGTCCGTGCCGCCCAGCGATCCCCGCACATTAACACTATCCTACACCCACTAGGGACAATTTTTACATTTACCCAGCCAATTAACCTACATACCTGTACGTCTTGTACATGTTGGCCGGTGTGGGCCGAAGGGCCTGTTTCCACACTGTATCACTCTATGACTAGTGTAGCTGGGACATGTTGGCCAGTGTGGGCAAGTTGGGCCGAAGGGCCTGTTTCCACACTGTACCCCTCTATGACTAGTGTAGCTGGGACATGTTGGCCGGTGTGGGCCTGTTTCCACACTGTATCTCTCTATGGTTCTAACTGGAGACGCTGATGCCTGTGTAAGCTCACAGGGGGACAGGCTTGGTAAAGACAGCTGTGGGCTACTGGGGTGGGGGTGAGAAGTGGGTGATGGAATGGGAGGTAGGAGGGAGGATGGGAGCTGGGCCCGGCTGGGCAGAGAGTGCCCGCCGATGATCAATGGATCCCAGAGCGCAGGCAGGGAGCGGGACAAAGGGAAGCGTGGAGTCGGTTATTAATGGGGAAGAGGAGTGCATGCCAAGTCCTGTGTGGTATGCTCCAGAGGAATTCCAAGTATTTATCGTGCGCCTGAGTGTCAATGATTCTCCTCCTCCCTCTGTCACCCCCCCCCCCCCCACCCAGCGGTGAGATCGCAATCGACACCATGCCCAACACGAGAGGCGACCCGCCCCAGTCTTACACACAGCCCACACGCCTGCACCTCGAACAAGACCCCGCGCTAACCCTGCCCACACCTCCTCCCGCCCGCTTCACTTCCCCGGGTGCCAGCGCCGCCTGAAGTGAGACGCCCACACAGGCCACACGGTGGCGCGGCGGCACGGTGGCGCAGCGGCAGAGTCTGCCCAGGACAGGATGGCCCTGCAGAGAGTAGTGCGTTCGGCTGAACGCACCATGGGAACTACACTCGTCCTCCCTGCAGGACCTATACATCAGGAGGTGCAGATCCAGAGCCAGCAACATTATGGGGGACCCCTACCACCCCAGCAACGGACAGTTCCAGCTGCTACGGTCAGGCAAACGCCTCCGCTGTCACGCTGTGAAAACGGAGAGGATGAGACGGAGTTTCTTCCCACAGGCCATCAGGACTGTTAACTTTTATAACTCCAGGGACTAATTTTTGTCTTCTCTTTATTAACTTTATTTATATGCTGTAACTGTAATTATTTTTTGTTGCACAACCCGCAGGCATTGCCACTTTCATTTCACTGCACATCGTGTATGTGTATGTGACAAATAAACTTGACTTGAGTTGCCCCCCCCCCCCCCCCCCGAGTTCGATCCTGACCGCGGGCGCTGCCTGTACGGAGTTTGCACCTTCTCCCCGTGGGTTCCCTCCCACATCCCAAAGACGTGCGGTTAACGACGTGTAGGTTAATTGCCTCCTGTAAATTGTCGCTGGTGTGTGCAGGGTAGAACCGGAGTGTGGGCGATCGTTGGTCGGTGGGGACAGGGTGGGTCGAAGGGTCTGTCTCCCACACTCTTACCTCTAGATTACACCGAACCAAACATCTAAAATGGCCGACGCAAAAGGTGCCGGTGTGGGAGGCACTAGGTGCCACGCACAGAGGGGTGGGCATTAGATGCCACAAATAGAGAGACGGGCACTAGGTGCCACACACAGAGAGACAGGCACTAGGTGCCACACACAGAGGGATGGGCACTAGGTGCCACACACAGAGGGGTGGGCACTAGGTGCCACACACAGAGGGGTGGGCACTAGGTGCCACACACAGAGGGGTGGGCACTAGGTGCCATACACAGAGGGGTGGGCACTAGGTGCCACACACAGAGGGATGGGCACTAGGTGCCACACACAGAGGGACAGGCACTAGGTGCCACACACAGAGGGGTGGGCACTAGGTGCCATACACAGAGGGGTGGGCACTAGGTGCCATACACAGAGGAACAGGCACTAGGTGCCACACACAGAGGGATGGGCACTAGATGCCATGCACACAGAGGGACAGGCACTAGGTGCCATACACAGAGGAACAGGCACTAGGTGCCACACACAGAGGGGTGGGCACTAGATGCCATGCACACAGAGGGACAGGCACTAGGTGCCATACACAGAGGAACAGGCACTAGGTGCCACACACAGAGGGGTGGGCACTAGATGCCATGCACAGAGAGACGGACACTAGGTGTCACACACAGAGGGTACGGGCACTAGTACCTGGGAGTTTGGGCTCTGTCCTTGTCTACACGGTTGGGATGGAGACAGGGTGGGGAGAAGGGGCAGGAGTTCCCTGTCGACCGGCAGTGCACAAAATGTGTAGGAAAGAACTGCAGATGCTGGTTTAAGTCTAAGGTCGACGCACAATGCCGGAGTAACTCAGCGGGGCAGGCAGCATCTCTGGAGAGACTCCAGCATTTTGTGCCCACCTTCGACCAGAAGTGCACACCTTGACATCAGCAGCCAAGGAGTCAATACAGCACAAAGGCAGCCTGATGTCTCCACACAATTATACAGATAGAACCTCCAAAGAAAACAAGGTCATTTTTATTTTTTATTTTTTTTAAAAAGCTTTTGCGTTGTATAGATGTGTTGGAGTGCGGTGGGAGGAATGTGGCCGGAGTCTCGCTGCCAGGGTCACAGTTAGGCTGCGGCCCATCGCAATGCTGATCGGGAGGTGATTCAAGGTCAGGCCTTTGCCAACGCTCAGCTTCAGCCAGGCCCAGGGAGGATGGGAAGAGCGGGAGGGAGGCCACACTGGGATGACAGTCTGGATCAATGGGGCACGGTTGCTCACTGGCACAGTGACGTTACTCCAGGTCTCTCCCATCCCCTGCAGTGCAGCCTCCTCTCCCTCCCACCTTCTCCCCCTCCCTCTCTCCCTCCCACCTTCTCCCCCTCCCTCTCTCCCTCCCACCTTCTCCCCCTCCCTCACCCCCACCTCTCTCCCTCACCCCATCTCTCCCTTCCCCTTCCCACTCTCAATCTCTTTCTCATCCTGTCGCACTCTCTCTCCCTCTCCCTCACCCTGTCTCTCTCTCTCTCTGTCTCTCACTCCCTCTCCGTCTCTCCCTTCCATCTCCCTGTCTCTCTCTCACACCCTCTCCCTGTCCCTCTCTCTCTCTCTCTCTCTCTCTCTCTCTCTCTCTCTCTCTCTCTCCCTTCCCTCTCCCTCTCTCTCTCTCCCCCCCCTCTCTCTCTCTCTCTCTCTCTCTCTCCCTTCCCTCTCCCTATCTCTCTCTCTCCCTTCCCTCTCCCTGTCTCTCTCTCTCTCTCTCTCTCTCTCTCTCTCTCTCTCTCTCTCTCTCTCTCTCTCTCTCTCTCTCTCTCTCTCTCTCTCCCTCTCTCTCTCTCTCTCTCTGCCTTTCTCTCTGCTTCCTCTACGTTCTCTCTCCCCCTTCCCTTCCCTCTCCCATTTTATCCAGCTTCCTATTAACCGCATGGTTCCATGTACCTCAACCTCTCCCCTGAGAGCAAGTCTGACGTTCAGACCAATCTCTGGATGGAGAAGTTCCTCCCAAACCCCAATCCTCCCCGACAAGTGAAACTCTGCCTGATGAATGGTAGCACCATCCAGCATGGAAACAGGCCCTTTGGCCAACCAAGGCTGTACTGTCCAAATCCCGTGATTCCACTAGCCCTCTAGAGCTCAGACTCGCTGGGCCAAGGGGAATATTTCCATGGTTCACCAGATTGATCCCTGGGATGGCAGGACTTTCATATGAATAAAGACTGGATAGACTCGGCTTGTACCCGCTGGAATTTAGAAGATTAAGGGGGGATCTTATAGAAACTTCTTAAGGGGTTGGACAGGCTAGATGCCGGAAGATTGTTCCCGATGTTGGGGAAGTCCAGAACAAGGGGGTCACAGTTTAAGGATAAGGGGGAAGTCTTTTAGGACTGAGATGAGAACGTTTTTTTTCACACAGAGAGTGGTGAATCTGTGGAATTCTCTGCCACAGAAGGTAGTTGAGGCCAGTTCATTGGCTATATTTAAGAGGGAGTTAGATGTGGCCCTTGTGGCTAAAGGGATCAGGGGGTATGGAGAGAAGGCAGGTACGGGATACTGAGTTGGATGATCAGCCATGATCATATTGAATGGCGGTGCAGGCTCGAAGGGCCGAATGGCCTACTCCTGCACCTATTTTCTATGTATCTATCTCTGAAACTAAAGGCTACAAGCCGGGTACCGGGAAGATTGAGGTGGTGGCTCCAGTCTGTGCCACTGTGCTGCCCCGCCTGCTCTTAGTCATCATATACGGTGGTCTTTCACGATCTTGATTCACCACTTGCCACAGTCCTTTGCCTTCTCAATCCACGCTGATACCAATGGCCTCTCACTTCCACAGCAGCCTCTCCTGGAAGACCAGACACACAGCCCTTGCCCACGGAGATTACAGTCATACAACACAGCAATCCCCACAATTCCATTCCCAAAGCCCACATTCACAAAAGGGTTTAGAGGGATGTGTGGGCATGTGAGAATAGCCCAGTCTACCAATGTAGTTTAGTTTAGAGATACAGCGCGGAAACAGGCCCCTTCGGCCCACCGAGTCCGCGCCGCCCAGCGATCCCCGCACACTAACACTATCCTACACCCACTAGGGACATTTTTTACATTTGCCCAGCCAGTTAACCTACAAACTGCGCGTCTTTGGAGTGTGGGAGGAAAACCGAAGACCTCGGGAGAAAACCCACGCAGGTCACGGGGAGAACGTACAAACTCCGTACAGACGGCGCCCGTAGTCGGGATGGAACCCGGGTCTCCGGCGCTGCATTCGCTGTAAGGCGGCCCCTGGCATAGAAGGCTTAGTGGGCGGCACGGTGGCGCAGCGGTAGAGTTGACGCCTTACAGCACCAGAGACCTGTGTTCGATCCCGACTACGGGCGCTGCCTGTTTGCACGTTCTCCCCGGGACCTGCGTGGGCTTTCTCCGGGTGCTCCGGTTCCCTTTCACGTTCCAAAGACGTGCATGTTTGTCGGTTAATTGGCTTCTGTAAATTATCCTTAAAGGGTGTAGGATAGAGCCAGTGAACAGGGATCGCTGGTCGGCGCGGACCCGGTGGGCCCAAGGGCATGTTTCCATGCTGTAACTCCGAAACTCCAAGCGTCTGTCAGCAACTGCCCGGCAGTTCGGGAGCTGCCATTTGCATCCAGCGGCCTTGGCGGTGCAGTTGGCTTCGTGCTCGCATTCCAGCCTGGCACCTTGTACCACAACCCTCTGGTTTCGGGGCCTGAATTACCACCGTCAGATCTCTCTTCCAAGGGGTGTGACGGGGTGGGGTGAGATGGGGTGGGTGCAGGCTGGCTGCTGGAGAGGGTCTCAGCTTCCACACGCTGGACATAGGCCCGGAAGAGGGGCTGGCGGCCAACTTTGGTGTCATCATCATATCATATATATACAGCCGGAAACAGGCCTTTTCGGCCCTCCAAGTCCGTGCCGCCCAGCGATCCCCGCACATTAACACTATCCTACACCCACTAGGGACAATTTTTTACATTTACCCAGCCAATTAACCTACATACCCGTACGTCTTTGGAGTGTGGGAGGAAACCGAAGATCTCGGAGAAAACCCACGCAGGTCACGGGGAGAACGTACAAACTCCTTACAGTGCAGCACCCGTAGTCGGGATCGAACCTGAGTCTCTGGCGCTGCATTCGCTGTAAAGCAGCAACTCTACCGCTGCGCTACCGTGCCGCCAGGTGTGGTGGCATCACCCACCCGCTGCCTGGACCCGCAAATCTCTCTTCTCCTCCCTCTCATTCCTTCTCTCTCTCATTCTCTCTTTCTCTCTCTCTCTCTTTCATTCTCTCCCTCTCTCTTTCATTCTCTCTCTTTTATTCTCTCTCTCTCTCATTCTCTCTCCCTCTCTCTCTGACTCTCCCTCTCTCTCTCTTTCATTCTTTCTCTCTCTCTCTTTCACTCTCTCTCTCTTACATTCTCTCTCTCTTTCATTCTCTCTTTCATTCTCCCTCTCTTTCATTCTCTCTCTCTCTCTCTGACCCTCTCTCTCTGACTCCCTCTCTCTCTGACTCTCTCTTTCATTCTCTCTCTCTCTTTCATTATCTCTTTCATTCTCTCTCTCTCTTTCATTCTCTCTCTCTTTCATTCTCTCTCTTTCATTTTCTCTCTCTCTCTTTCACACTCTCTCTCTTACATTCTCTCTCTCTTTCATCCTCTCTCTCTTGCATTCTCCCTCTTTCATTCTCTCTCTCTCTGACTCTCCCTCTCTCTCTGACTCTCTCACTCTTTCATTTTCTCTCACTCTCTCTCTATCTCTTTTTCATTCTCTCTCTCTCTGACTCTCTCCCTCTCTCTCTGACTCCCTCTCTGACTCTGTCTGAAGTCTGAAGAAGGGTCTCGACCCGAAACGTCACCCATTCCTTCTCTCCTGAGATGCTGCCTGACCTGCTGAGTTACTCCAGCATTTTGTGAATAAATACCTTCGATTTGTACCAGCATCTGCAGTTATTTTCTTATATATACCCTCTCTGCCTCTCTCTCTCTCTCTCCCCCTCTCTCTGCGACTCTCTCTCTCTCTCTCTCTCTCTGCCTCTCTCTCTCTCTCTCCCCCTCTCTCTGTGACTCTCTCTCTCTCTCTCTCTCTCTTGTTACTGTGGTGTTTACAGAGTGTGATGTTGACATATTGGTAGTGGTTCTGCAAGTATGCATTTCACCGTTCCATTTTGGGACACATGACAATAAAACACACTTGACATGAAACCCAGCCAGGTGCAGAGAGGCTTTGATCTCACGTTGCATCTTCAAGACTGCATCGCCAGGACCCTCTGTCCTGCCCTGATTTTGGGAGCATGGGTCTCGAACCCTCTGCCTCGAGAGCCACCAACGACAGACTGTGGCAGCAGCCGGGCCCCTCGAGAGCAACAGAAAGCCAACCCTGACCCAAACCCTTATTCCCTTCTCCCCCACCTTCCCGAGGCGAGTGTTTATCCCAGGACCGACCACATTTTTCCGAAATATTCAGTTTCTGCAGAATATTGGGTTACAGTAAGAGGAAATAGTTATCCTTCTCCTGCTGCAACCCTCCTCTACTTATTATAAGTGTCTAGTCTTACGAGAACACTGTGGTTTTGGCAACAACAAACCAGGCAGTCATCATTTTTGTTCCCAGCAATCAGAGATGACATTAAAGGGGCCATTGTCACCACTTAAAGAGCGGGAGGAAGTCAGTGCATAAATAATTATGGTCACTGTTTACTGATACGCATTCTAAACATTTACCAATTGGAGCAGCACTATCCATCATCGTGTCGTGCTCAGTGCAATCCATTGTGATCTTCTCAACAACTTCGCGGATGTCAACATCGATAGTTCTTCACGGAAGCTCAGAGTGACACGGGGTTGCTGGGAAACTCTGGTCTCAAAACCTGCCTCGGTACCAACCTTTAGAGTGGTACAGCGCGGAAACAGGCCCTTCGGCCCAATTGCCCCTGTCAAACATGATGCCCGGTCTACACCAGTCCCTGTTGCCCGTGTTTGCCCCCATATCCCTCCAAACTCCTCATATCCATAGGGGTGGTCACGGTGGCGCAGCGGTAGAGTTGCTGCCTTACGGCGAATGCAGCGCCGGATTCCCGGGTTCCGTCCCGACTACGGGCGCCGTCTGTACGGAGTTTGTACGTTCTCCCCGTGGGTTTTCTCCGAGATCTTCGGTTTCCTCCCACATTCCAAAGACGTACAGGTTTACAGGCTAATTGGCTTGGTGTAAATGTAAATTGTGTGTAGGATAGTGTTAGTGTGTGGGGATCGCTGGGCGGGGCGGACTCGGTGGGCCGAAGGGCCTGTTTCCGCGCTGTATCTCTAAACTAAACCAATCTACAGAAAACTACAGACTCCGCTATCCTTAAGAGCTCTATCCAGCTCTCTCTTGAATGCGTTCAGAGGCAGAGAATTCCACAGATTCACAACTCTCTGACTGAAAAAGTTTTTCCTCATCTCCGTTCTAATGGCCTAACCCTTATTCTTAAACTGTGGCCCCTGGTTCTGGACTCCCCCAACATTGGGATCATGTTTCCTGCCTCTAACGTGTCCAACCCCTTAATAATCTTATATGTTTCGATAAGATCCCCTCTCATCCTTCTAAATTCCATTGTATACAAGCCTAGTCGCTCCGGTCTTTCAACATATGACAGTCCTGCCATTCCGGGAATTAACCTAGTAAACCTACGCTGCACGCCCTCAATAGCAAGAATATCCTTCCTCAAATTTGGAGACCAAAACTGCACACAGTGCTCCAGGTGCGGTCTCACTAGGGCCCTGTACAACTGCAGGACCTCTTTGCTCCTATACTCAACTCCTCTTGTTATGAAGGCCAACATGCCATTGGCTTTCTTCACTGCCTGCTGTACCTGCATGCTTCCTTTCAGTGACTGATGCACTAGGACACCCAGATCTCGTTGTATGTCCCCTGTTCCTAACTTGACACCATTCAGATAATAACCTCACACTTATCCACATTAAACTACATTAAAGGCAGCATGGTCAAGTAAAAAAACGTGTCACTTGCCAATGGCGCACGGTGGCGCAGCGGTAGAGTTGCTGCCTTACCACGCCAGAGACCCGGCTTCGATCCTGACCACGGGTGCTGTCTGACCACGGATACAGCGCAGAAACAGGCCCTTCGGCCCACCGGGTCCGCGCCGCCCAGCGATCCCCGCACACTAACAATATCCTACACCCACTAGGGACAATTTTTACATTTGCCCAGCCAATTAACGTACATACCTGTACGTCTTTGGAGTGTGGGAGGAAACGGAAGATCTCGGAGAAAACCCACGCAGGTCACGGGGAGAACATACAAACCCCGTACAGACGGTGCCCTTGGTCAGGATCGAACCTGAGTCTCCGGCACTGCATTCGCTGTAAGGCAGCAACTCTACCGCTGTGCCACCGTGGCCACACTCATTTCACCCCTGCCATCGGGAAGAAGGTACAGGAGCCTGAAAACTGTAACGTCCAGGTTCAGGAACAGCTTCGTCCCTACAGCCATCAGGTTATTAAACACCACAACCTCAAATAGGCCCTGAACTACAATACGTGGGAAAATAACTACAGCAGAGGCTGGTTCAAATCGAAGGGGGGACACAAAATGCTGGAGTAACTCAGCGGGTCGGGCAGTATCTCAGGAGAGAAGGAATGGGTGACGTTTTGGGTCGAGACCCTTCTTCATAGACTATTATTATTGTTT
Organism: Rhinoraja longicauda; assembly: GCF_053455715.1. Classification (NCBI taxonomy): domain Eukaryota; kingdom Metazoa; phylum Chordata; class Chondrichthyes; order Rajiformes; family Arhynchobatidae; genus Rhinoraja; species Rhinoraja longicauda. The sequence goes on from NC_135990.1 coordinate 8,730,799, forward strand.
ACAGTGTACGATGTTTATATATTCTGTTGTGCTGCAGCAAGTACGAATTTCATTGTCCTATCTGGGACACATGACAATAAAACTCTCTTGACTCTTGCCCCGCGTGACTCTTGACTCTTTCTCCGGGTGATCCAGTTTCATCCCACGCTCCAAAGGCGCACAGGTTTGTAGGATAATTGGCTTCGGTAAAATTGAAAACTGTCCCTAGTGTGTGGGGATCGCTGGTCGGCGCGGACTCGGTGGACCGAAGGGCCTGTTTCCGCGTGGTATCTCTAAGCCAAACTAAATAGCATTGGCCACAAGTGGTGGCCTGGTAGCCACATTTGGCTAGTTGCCAACATCAGCGGACCGCAATGGCAGAGATTAATCATCAGTAACCAGCTTCACCACAGTTAATTCCAACTATGGGTTTCAGTACAAGGGTTGCTCAATCCCAGAGAACAGATAGGAAGTCCAGTTGACTCAACTGTGGTTAGACACAAAATGCTGGAGTAACTCAGCGGGTCAGGCAGCATCTCTGGAGAAGGTAGACACAAAATGCTGGAGTAACTCAGCGGGTCAGGCAGCATCTCGCCTGGGAGAGAAGGAATGGGTGACGTTTCGGGTCAAGACCCTTCTTCAAGAACGGGTGAGGTTTCGGGTCGAGACATTTGGAGGAGTGGCACCTCATCTTTTGCTTGGGCAGTTTACAACCCAGTGGTATGACTATTGATTTCTCTTTAACTTTGTAACCCTTGCATCCCCTCTAACACTCCCCCCCAGTCATCGTACTAGTTCACTGTCGTCCTGCTGGGTTTCCCTGTTTGAACAACTCATTATCACCTTCCTCATTGCCAACAATGGACCATTGTGGGCTCCAACTTTCCTTGAGTTGCTGTCTTTGATCTGTCTTTTTTTTTTTGCAAATCTTTCACTCATTTGTTCCGTGTACATTTTCAGATCTCTCGGTTCCATCTCGCCTGACAGTCCAAAGAAGGGCCCCGACCCGAAACGTCACCTGCTCCTTTTCTCCAGAGATGCTGCCTGTGACAATAGACAATAGATGCAGGAGGAGGCCATTCGGCCCCTCTGATTTTGGGCGGCGCGGTAGAGTTGCTGCCTTACAGCGAATGCCGCGCCAGAGACCCGGGTTCGATCCCGACCACGGGTGCTGTCTGTACGGAGTTTGTACGTTCTCCCCGTGACCTGCCTGGGTTTTTTTCCAAGATCTTCGGTTTCCTCCCACACTCCAAAGACGTGCAGGTTTGTGGGTTAATTGGCTTGGTAAATGTAAAAATTGTCCCTAATGGGTATAAGATGGTGTTAATGTGCGGGGATCGCTGGGCGGCGTGGACCCGGTGGGCCGAAAGGGCCTGTTTCCACACTGTATCTCTAAACTAAACTAAAAAAACAGTATCTCTAAGCTGTCTGAAGTCAATGTTCATACCGCTGGGGTGTAAGCTGCCCAAGCGAAATATGAGGTGCTGTTCCTCCAATTTGCGCTGGGCCTCACTCAGACAATGGAGGAGGCCCAGGACAGAAAGGTCAGTGTGGGAGTGTGAGGGGGAGCTGACGTGCTGAGCCACCGGGAGATCAGGTTGGTTAAGGCGGACTGTGCGGAGGTGTTGAGCGAAACGATCGCCGAGCCTGCGCTTGGTCTGGGCGATGTGGAGAAGTTGGCAGGCGATCCCGCTGTTGGGCTAGGTGGCCGCAGTGGCAGTGGGGCAAGTCTGGCTCTGAACGAAGGGCCAGTTTCCAGGCGGTGGGGCTGGATTACAAGCTCCGCATCCAGTTTCTTCCCCCTGCGGCACTTCAGTAGCAAGACAGTAGCAGGGCGTGAAGTGAAACAATCCTTCATTAGCATTTGAAAGTGGCGTTTTACTGACAAATACAAATGAGGCCGGCATGTATTACCAGCGCCGCCATGGCAACCGACCACAAACGATGCTCCACAACTCCTATCCGCTCGATGGATAAAAGTGATGTTTTTAATACAAATAAAAACTCAAGTTAAATGCCCGAAAAGGAAAAATGGAAAAACACTTTGTGCGATCCAAGGCCAAGGAGACTGGATTCTGGCTGCAAATGCAATACTACACAAAGCCCTTGCCAACAGCGCGCATGCAAAAGACCTTCTCGTAACTTCAACCAACTAACTACCTCACAGAAAATCTCCCACTTGGGTTCTTTTTCACATTTTCAAAAGCTCAACGGAAAAGGAGCCCACTCAATTTTTCAGGCAAATGAGCTCAACGACATATTGTTGGTGGGGTCGCTCGTAAAGGCTGCTCCGAAACTGGTGTCAAACAGGCCTCAGGGGAGAGGGAGGGAGGGAGGGAGGGAGGAGAGGGAGGGAGGGAGGGAGGGAGGGAGGGAGGGAGGGAGGGAGGGAGGGAGGGAGGGAGGGAGGGAGGGAGGGAGGGAGGGAGGGAGGGAGGGAGGGAGGGAGGGAGGGAGGGAGGGAGGGAGGGAGGGAGGAAGGGAGGGAGGGAGGGAGGGAGGGAGAGAAAATGAGGGAGAGAGAATGAGGGAGAGAGAGGGAGACACATACACATAGGGAGACAGAGAGAGAGGGAGACACAGAGAGAGGGAGGGAGAGAGAGGGAGAGACAGAGAGAATGGGGATGAGAGAGGAGGGGGAGAGAGAGAGACAGAGAGTAAAAGGGAGGAGACATAAAGAGCAAAGAGGGTGAGACAGGATAAAAATGGGGAGACACTTGGGGGCAAAAAGGGGACACGTGGAGGGTAAAGGGGGAGAGACGAAGGGCAAGAAGGGGGAGAGGGAGAGAGGGAGAGAAAAATGGGAGACGAGGAGGGAGATGGGGGGAGGGTAAGGGAGAAAGAAATGGGAGACAGAGAACATGGATGACCATCCATTTCAACAACATCTCCTACTTTCTCCCATTTAATGATGCCAGCCACTTGTGTTGGTGGTGGGAGATTCCACAGCTCCACCCCTGTCTGGGTGAAGACCTTTCTCCTGACCCCTGCTCCAATTCTCCACATCATGAGGTTTCTGGCCACTGGGTGCGGCCTTGCCGGCCACCGGGAAAATTGGAGTGTTTAGACCTAATTTTAATTTTAGAGATACAGCGCAGAAACAGGCCCTTCGGCCCACCGGGTCCGCGCCGCCCAGCGATCCCTGCACATTAACACACCATCCTATACACACTAGCGACAATTTTTACATTGCCAGCCAATTAACCTACAAACCTGTATGTCTTTAGTGTGTGGGAGGAAACCGAAGATCTCGGAGAAAACCCACGCGGATCACGTACAAACTCCATACAGACGGCGCCCCTAGTCGGGATCGAACCCGGGTCTCCGGCGCTGCATTCGCTGTAAAGCAGCAACTCTACCGCTGTGCCACCGTGCCAGCCTTCCACCAATGTAGAAACAAAGTACTGTAAAGATAGACACATGGTGCTGGAGCAACCCAGTGGGTCAGGCAGCTTCTCTGGAGAAAAAGGGGGTGGAAAGCATCTCCAGAGACGCTGCCTGACCCGCTGAGTTACTTCCGCACTTTGTGTCTATCCTGGTTCCACCAAGATGGCTGACATCGTTGTGTGTCACCACCACATTGGCCGAGGTCGCCAGTGGTGATGGCGAGACACCGCACAAATTGCTGGAGCAACTCGACGGGCCAGGCAGCATCTCTGGCGAAAAGGAACGGGTGACGTTTGGGGTCAGTGGAGATGGGGAGGTTCGTGATGGTCGGGGGAGGAGGTAGAGTTTTAGTCCAGCGCTCAGAAGAGCAAGGAAATAAAACTTGGAGAGCGTTCTAAACCGCCAAAATACAGTGGTATATCTCAAGGATGCTTTGTGCCGTCGAGGTCAGGACCTTCACTCCCTCGAGAGGCCGTGGCTCATGTCTACCAGACAAAGTTAACTGACTCTTTGCCAAGCTTGTACTTGGAGTGCTGCCTGGACATGAGGGCTCTCTCCGCTTGCTCGGGGGGGGGGGGGGGGGGAGGAAGGGAGTTGACCAGATGACAAGCATCTTCCAGGAACATCCGAGAACCCACGTCCACGACATTGACCTGGGCGTGCAGCGTAGGTTCACTAGGTTAATTCCCAGAATGGCGGGACTGTCGTATGTTGAAAGACTGGAGCGACTGGGCTTGTATACACTAGAATTCAGAAGGGTTAGAGAGGATCTTATCGAAACATATAAGATTATTAAGGGATTGGACACGTTAGAGGCAGGAAACATGTTCCCAATGTTGGGGGAGTCCAGAACCAGGGGCCACAGTTTAAGAATAAGGGTTAGGGTTAGGGCCATTTAGAACGGAGATGAGGAAAAACTTTTTCAGTCGGAGAGTTGTGAATCTGTGGAATTCTCTGCCTCAGAGGGCAGTGGAGGCCAATTCTCTGGATGCTTTCAAGAGAGAGCTGGATAGAGCTCTTAAGGATAGCGGAGTCAGGGGGCATGGGGAGAAGGCAGGAACGGGGTACTGATTGAGAATGATCAGCCATGATCACATTGAATGGCGGTGCTGGCTCGAAGGGCCGAATGGCCTCCTCCTGCACCAGTTATCTGTTGTCTATTGACCACCAGGGTTAGTGATCTGTGACCCAGACGCTCGATCCTTCCCTTGCCGAGCAGACAGGTGATGCAGTCGTACAATAGTTTATTCAGGATTTAAGAATATTTGCTTTACTTTGTATTGTGGTGGTGGCTTTGTTTGGATCTTTGTACTGTACATACATTTTTGTAAATAGACACAAAATGCTGGAGTAACTAGTCAAGTCAAGTCAAGTTTATTTGTCACATACACATACACGATATGCAGTGAAATCAAAGAGGGTCGGGCAGCATCTCGGGAGAGAAGGAATGGGTGACGTTTCGGGTCGAGTCCCGAAGGGGCTCGACCCGAAACGTCACCCATTCCTGAAGAAGGGTCTCGACCCGAAACGTCACCCATTCCTGAAGAGAGGGCTTGACCCAAAACATCACCCATTCCTGAAGAAGGGTCTCGACCCGAAACGTCACCCATTCCTGAAGAATGGTCTCGACCCGAAACGTCACCCATTCCTGAAGAAGGGTCTCGACCCGAAACGTCACCCATTCCTTCTCTCCCGAGCTGCTGCCTGACCCGCTGAGTTACCCCAGCATAAGGGGTAGGCCATTTAGAACTGAGATGAGGAAAAACTTTTTCAGTCAGAGAGTGGAATTCTCTGCCTCAGAAGGCAATGGAGGCCAATTCTCTGAATGCATTCAAAAGAGAGCTGGATAGAGCTCTTAAGGATAGCGGAGTCAGGGGGTATGGGGAGAAGGCAGGAACGGGGTACTGATTGAGAATGATCAGCCATGATCACATTGTATACTGGAATTTAGAAGGATGAGAGGAGATCATATCGAAACGTATAAGATTACTAAGGGGTTGGACATACGGTGCTGGCTCAAAGGGCCGAATGGCCTCCTCCTGCACCTATTGTCTATTGTCTATTGTCAGACACTGGTCCATGCGAACCGGAGCAAAGTCTGAGTAATGATGAGTAATGGTCATCACAGAGCGACGGGACTTTTTGATATAAAACATTCCTTGACCCAATTCCTGCAAGCAGCTTTTCCCACGTTCCAGAATAACTCTGTCCTCTCCGGCACTTTCTAACGTGGGAGAAAATAACAAATTGCAATATCTCCTCGGGTCAAGATGGCTTGCGAGAGGCCGAGCGAACGGCGGGTTTTGCCTACTAAAATGGCGGACGTTACACCCCTTTGCGTACTACACTTCAGTCAAGGCAATTTCAACGGAGTGGTCCATCTTGCTCCTCTAGTATCTTTCCTTCCAACCCCATTATCCTGCCTTCTCCCCATAACCCCTGACACCTGCACCAATCAAGATCTAGGACACAGCGGTAGATTTGCTGCCTTACAGTGAATGCAGCGCCGGAGACCCGGGTTCGATCCTGACTACAGGTGCTGTCTGTGTGGAGTTTGTACGTTCTCCCCGTGACCTGCGTGGGTTTTCCCCGAGATCTTCGGTTTCCTCCCACACTCCAAAGACGTACAGGTTTGTAGGTTAGCTGGCTTGGTAAATGTAAAAATTGTCCCTAGTGGATATAGGATAGTGTTAGTGTGCGGGGATCGCTGGTCGGCGTGGACCTGGTGGGCCGAAAGGGCCTGTTTCCGCGCTGTATCTCTAAACTAAACTAAACTAAATCTGATAATCTCCGCCTTAAAATATCCACTGACTTGGCCTCCACAGCATTCTGCGGCAATGAATTCCACAGACTCACCACCCTCTGACTAAAGAAATTCCTCCTCATCTCCTTCCTAAAAGAAAGTCCTTTAATTCTGAGGCTGTGCCCTCTGGTCCTAGACTCTCCCACTAGTGGAAACATCCTCTCCACATCCACTCTATCCAGGCTTTTCACTATTGGGGAAGTTTCAATGAGGTCCCCCCCCTCTCATCCATTTAAGCTCCAGCGAGTACAGGCCCAGTGCCGACATATGTTAAATGCAACCATTCCTGGAATTGTTCTCAAAAGCCTCCCCTGGACCCTCTCCAATAACAGCGCATCCATCCTCGGATACGGGGCCCAAAACTGCTCACACTACTCCAAATGTACAGATAGCATGCAGACCGAGAGTTCGGCATTAAACCAGTCTGCCGGCCTATCGGCTGGTCAATACAGCTGTAGGGTCTGGGAGGGGAAGTGGTGGAGGGGGGGTTGGGGGGGAGATATGAGTGCATTCCTCTGTGCGTGTGTGTTAGGCTTGCCAAATTCCTCACTCCCAAATAAGGGACAAAGGGTGACGTCACCGTCCCGCTCCCCATGTGACCTCGCCCAGCTCCCGCTCCACCAATGGCGGCCGCCCGGGCCGGGTGGCGGGTTGCTAGGCAACCTCCATTAGGTGGCGCCCGGGCATCCGGGCCTACATTGTCCGGGCCTGTAGCGGCCCCCCGGGCCTACAGTGTCTGGGCCTACAACGTCTCCCTGGGCCCAATACGGGACAAGGGGGGTCCCATACGGGACAAACCAATTTAGCCTAATACACGGGATGTCCCGGCTAATACGACAACCCTAGTGTGTGTGTGTGTGTGTGTGTGTGTGTGTGTGTGTGTGTGTGTGTGTGTGTGTGTGTGTGTGTGTGTGTGTGTGTGTCTGTGTGTGTGTGTCTGTGTGTGTGTGTGTGTGTGTGTGTGTGTGTGTCTGTGTGTGTGTGTGTGTGTGTGTGTGTCTCTGTGTGTGTGTGTGTGTGTGTGTGTGTGTGTGTGTGTGTGTGTGTGTGTGTGTGTATGTGTGCAAGTGGTAGGGAAGGGGAGGGTGGTGGAGCAAAGGTACGATAATGAGAAAGGCTTTACTGAATGAAACCAGTGGATAAGTTGCTGCACATGTGGCTGCAACAATGCTTCATCTGTTTACTGTGAGCGTCCAAAGACATCTGGTACCAAACCTGTATCCTCATTTCCTGAAAAATACTTTGGCTGCGTTCCTCCTCCCCAGGTGTTTTCTTCAATCAAATCAAATCCAGAACCTTGTGCTGGACTACCACTGCCATCTGCCTCTTCCTCCACAACCTGCCTCCCCCTGCCCGACTCACTCGCTCCCTCCAAACCCAACCCAACCCTACCCATCGCTGCCCACTCAATGCCACCCCACCCCCAACCTTTACCCACTCCTCGCACCGCACGGTCCCCTCACTTCCCTCCTGTCGGCCTGGCTGGGGAATTCATCACGGTGGCGCAGTGGTAGAGTTGCTGCCTCACAGCGCCGGAGACCCGGGTTCAATTCAATCCCGACTGTGCGTGGTGCCCGTACGGAGTTTGTACATTCTCCTCATGACCACGTGAGCTTTCTCTGCGACATTTGGCTTCAACCCACACTCCAAAGACGTAGAGGTTTGTAGGTTAATCGGCTTGGTATAAATTGTCCCGATTGCGTGTAGGATCGTGTTGGTAGACGGAGATCGCTGGTCGGCGCGGACTCGGTGGGCCGATGGGCCTGTTTCCGCGCTGTATCTCTAAACTAAACTAAACCAAAACAGATGGACACCTCACACTCCATCCAGGGAGCCTGACAGTCTGTCAGGTGAGGCAGAACTTCACTTGCACTTCCTCCAACCTCATCTCTTGTATCCGCTGTTCTCAGCGTGGACTCCAGCGAGACGATCGTTTCGGCTCGGCGATCGTTTCACAGAACACTTCCACTCGGCCTACATGATCTCTCAGCTGCCAAGCATTTCAATTCCCGTTCCCATTCCCACACCGACCTCTCCACCCACGGCCTCCTCCACTGTCAGAGTGAGGCCACGTGCAGATTGGAGGAACAGCATCTCACTTTTTGCGTGGGCAGCTTCGTCGCCGTGGCGATCCCTCGTCGAGGTCGAGGATGATGGTCTACGTCAAGTCAAGTTTATTTGTCACATACACATACACGATGTGCAGTGAAATGAAAGTGGCAATGCCTGCGGATTGTGCACAAAAAAGAATTACAGTTACAGCATATAAATAAAGTTAATAAAGTTACTATAATGTAGACAAAATGTAGTCTCTGGAGTTATAAAAGTTGACAGTCCTGATGGCCTGTGGGAAGAAACTCCGTCTCATCCTCTCTGTTTTCACAGCGTGACAGCGGAGGCGTTTGCCTGACCGTAGCATCTGGAACAGTCCGTTACTAGGGTGGCAGGGGTCCCTCATGATCTTACTTGCTCTGGATCTGCACCTCCGTTCCGTTGTGTTTATGAACTCTCAGGTGGCTCATGAGTCCAATCCTGGCTTTGAAAGTTCTTCGGCATCCAGGGCCGGTAATTCCAGGTGTCAGATCGGGCTTTGGTTGTTGCTGCCTCTCTTTCCGTTTACTTCTCTTGTCTTCTAATTCTGCGCACCTGTTGGCTTCGAAGGTCGCTGTTCCTTTTTGGATGATGGTAGGCCAGAGTTTCCTGCCCTTGCCATTGGCTTCCCAATCTTTGACGTCCATTTCTTCATGCTGGCTTTTACGGTGTCTTTGAATCTCTTCTGTTGTCGGCCTCCTTTACCTTTGCCTTCTTTAAGGTGGGTATTTATTCACAAAATGCTGGAGTAACTCAGCAGGTTAGGCAGCATCTCGGGAGAGAAGTAATGGTAACGGGTGACTTTTCTGGTCTGAAGAAGGGTCTCGACCCGAAACGTCACCCATTCCTTCTCTCTCGAGATGCTGCCTGACCCGCTGAGTTACTCCAGCATTTTGTGAATAAATACCTTCGATTTGTACCAGCATCTGCAGTTATTTTCTTATACGTCTTTAAGGTGGGAGTAGGAGCTTGCTTTGGTAGACACTCGTCTTCCATCCGAACAACGTGACCGCTCCATCTTAGTTGGTTCTTGATGAAGAAAGGCTTCGATGCTTGATGTTGCTGCTTCAGTCTTCCCAGATGATATTTAAACTGCTTCGAAGACATAGTTGATGGAACAGTTTAAGTGTTTTCAGATGGCATCGATATGCTGTTCAGCCCAGCGGTATGAATAATGATTTCTCTCATTTCAAGTAATCCTCTCTATTCATCCCTCCCTCATCCCAAGTCAGTTTGCTAGTACCACCGTTTCTCTCCCTTTGTTATAACCTCACCCACAGCCAACAATGGACCATTAAGGGTCCACCTTTCTTGGGCAATTGCCTCTGATTTGACTCTGAACCTTTTCATACCTCTCGTCTCCCTCTCCCCTGACTCAGTCTGAAGAAAGGTCTCAACCTGAAATGTCGCCTATTCCTTTTCTCTGGAGATGCTGCCTCACCTGTTGAGTTACTCCAGCACTTTGTGTGTCTGTCAATAGACAATAGACAATAGGTGCAGGAGGAGGCCATTCGGCCCTTCGAGCCAGCACCGCCATTCAATGTGATCATGGCTGATCATTCTCAATCAGTACCCCGTTCCTGCCTTCTCCCCATACCCCCTGACTCCGCTATCCTTAAGAGCTCTATCTAGCTCTCTCTTGAATGCATTCAGAGAATTGGCCTCCACTGCCTTCTGAGGCAGAGAATTCCACAGATTCACAACTCTCTGACTGAAAAAGTTTTTCCTCATCTCAGTTCTAAATGGCCTACCCCTTATTCTTAAACTGTGGCCCCTTGTTCTGGACTCCTTGCAGGAGTAGGCCATTCGGCCCTTCGAGCCAGCACCGCCAATCATTGTGATCATGGCTGATCATCCACAATCAGTACCCCGTGCCTGCCTTCTCCCCATATCCCTTGATTCCGCTTGCCCCTAGAGCTCTATCTAACTCTCTTTTAATTTCATCCAGTGAATTGGCCTCCACTGCCCTCTGTGGCAGAGAATTCCACAAATTCACAACTCTCAGGGTGAATTTTGTTTCTCTCTCACCTCAGTTTTAAACGGCCTGCCCTTTATTCTAAGACTGTGTGGCCCCTGGTTCTGGACTCCCCCAACATTGGGAACATTTTTACTGCATCTAGCTGGTCCAGTCATTTTATAATTCTATACGTGGCCAAGTTATTTTCCTCTTCGGAACCAGGACGACCGCCTGCCCCTCTTCCGGGCCTACGTCCGTGCCAGCGTGCCACTGGAGAGGGAACACGCGGTGCCCACAGAGACTCTGGGACCTTCCGTGAACGCCGGTCGCCGTGGGAGGTCGGGCGCGTCGTGGTTACGGATGATATAACGTTGTAATCTGATAATTGATTGATTGATGTTTGTAAACTGCTACTTGGCATTATTGATCCTTGTTGTACCTGTACTGCCACGATGATATAAAGTCTCCTTGCTAAGGAACAGAAAATAATGTTCCCTGGGCCTGTGCCGGAAGGAACTGCAGATACTGCTTTAAACTGAAGATAGACACAAAGTGCTGGAGTAACTCAGCGGGACAGGCAGCATCTCTGGAGAGAAGGAATGGGTGACGTTTCGGGTCGAGGCCCTATTTCAGACTGAGTCAGGGGAGAGGAAAACAAGACTCCAAAGACGTACAGGTATGTAGGTTAATTGGCTGGGCAAATGTAAAAATTGTCCCTAGTGGGTGTAGGATAGTGTTAGTGTGCGGGGATCGCTGGTCGGCGCGGACCCGGTGGGCCGAAGAGCCTGTTTCTGCGCTGTATCTCTAAATCTATTTTTTTTTTAAATCTAAGAGATGGGCTTGCGGGCTAGTTAACGGGAGAGGCTGGGGCGTTTCATCTTTGCAGCGTAGGAGGCTGAAGGGCGACTTCATTGAGGTGTACGTGATCACGAGGGACATAGTCGAGAGTGCCCTCGTGTCTTCAACCATTTTCAGTGAGTTTAGAGATACAGCGCGGAAATAGGCCCTTCGGCCCACCGCGTGGGTTTTCTCCGGGTTTCCTCCCACACCCCAAAGACCCCACCCTCCGCAGGTTTGTAGGTTAATTGGCTTCCGTACAATTGTTGCTGGTGCGTAGGATACAGCTAGCGTGTGGGCGGTCGCTGGTGGGCACGGACTCGGTGGGCCGAATGGCACCTTTCACACACGCGCACACACGCACACACATAATAGGATCTCCATCACCAATTCCCTTAACTCCCTCCCTGTCAGATTCCTCATCCGTTTCCTACTTCACCACCATGACCGCACTTCAAAACCACTTGACTCGCTTTTTATGTAAAGGGTAGTGAAAACAAAACAGAAGTACCGGTCTCCAATCCTCCTCCAACATCCAAGGCAACGAGCGGGAACCGTGCAAGTAGTTACAACTAACTGTACAAGCAGCTCATGACATCGCACTTCTCAGTGAGCACGGGCGCTACTCAGCTTACGATGGGGTTCCGTTCCGAGATAACCCACGGCGAACCGAAAGTATCGTGAGTCGAAATGCATTGAATGCGCGCGACGGCGTGGCCTGAAGCGAGCGGCGGCTCGACACGGGCCGCTGCCTGCACCATCGCAAGGTCGAGATATCGCAAGTCGAACCATCGTTAGTCGGGGAGCACCTCATCAGTGTGCAGTCTGGGTCGCCCATCCATTGGAAAGATGTGGCTGAGCTGGAAAGGGCGCAGAAAAGATTCTCGAGGACGCGCAGCGGTAGAGTTGCTGCTTTGCAGCGCCGGAGACCCGGGTTCCATCCTGACTACGGGTGCCGCCTGTACGGTCTTTGTACGTTCCTCCCCACTCCCATCCCCCTCAACCCCCCCCCCCTTATTCCCCCTCCCTCCCTCCCTCCCGAGGAGATAGATTTAAACTTTAAAATGTGTATAACTTTAAAAAATACAACGGCGATTACGACAAAACTTCTTCCATTCGGAACCGAAAGGGACAAGGATGACAAACGTGTTTCTTAAACAGGTTAATCCCCGGACATTCCGATGTACGGACATCAGAACTGCGCAAGATGCGATTGGCGGGATGAAGCAACTGCTGACACTGGTCCACACCAAAGATAGACACAGAGTGCTGGAGCAACCTAGTGGGTCAACAGCATCTCTGGAGTAAGGTGAGCCTACAATTGTCGCGCTATCGTGTACCGTTTTGGCAGCATTTCCAGAACAAACATAGAAAACAAACAAAGGAGAAGAGTTTTAGTATATAGATAGTGACCTCAAGGGCTGTATGACTTGTGGTGTTCTGCAGAGTGCTACGGAAATGCACGCCTCCTTTTGTACTGAGAAACTGCCCCCTAAATAAATAACTATTTGTTCAGCGCTAGCCAGCTTCCTCAATGCACTTCCCCAGTTCTTACCGAATGATAAACATTCCTAGAATTCCTGCTACTATCTGGCTGGGCAATCTGGTGTGATGAGAGGGAAAACAACAAAGGTCAGCTTGAGTAAACAGATCCCTTTAAAATGCAAAAGATAAAGAAAAACTGCAGACCTAGAAATCCAAAATTAGAAACAGAAAATGCTGAGAATAGTCAATAGGTCAGGCGGCCTCTGTGGAGAGTGAAACTGTGGGCAGTTCAGGTCGATGACCCGAAGGGGTGCCAACTTTCTCACTCCCAAATAAGGGACAAAAGGTGACGTCACCGCCCCGCGCCCCACGTGACCTCACCCAGCCAGTGGCCACGTGCTCCCGCTCCACCAATGGCGGCCGCCCGGGCTGGGAGGCGGGTTGCTACGCAACCTCCGTTAGGCAGCGCCGGGGCATTCGGGCCTACAGCATCCGGGCCTACAGCGTCCTGGCCTACACTGTCCGGGCCTACAGCGTCCAGGCCTACAGTGTCCGGGCCTACAGCATCCGGGCCTACAGCGTCTGGCCTACAGCATCTGGGCCTACAGCATTCAAGCCTACAGCGTCTGGGCCAACACTGTCCGGGCCTACAGCGTCCGGCCCTATAGCGCCTCCTGGGCCTAATACAGGACAAGGGCAGTCCTGTAGGGGACAAACCAATATAAGGGATGTCCCGGCTAATACGGGACAGTTGGCAACCCTAATGATCCGTCAGCTCCTATCATAACATTTAAGAGACATTTGGAAAGGTACATGGATAGGATAGGTTTAGAGGGAAGGGATGTGGGCAGGTGGGACTAGTGTAGATGGGACATGTTGGTCGGTGTGGGCAGGTGGGACTAGTGTAGATGGGACATGTTGGTCGGTGTGGGCAGGTTGGGCCAAAGGGCCCGTTTCCACACTGTCTGACTCGTTCAGAACTAGAATAACTTATGATATCGAGAGTGAAGAGTGTTTAATTATCATAAGTACCCGACACGGATCAATAAAACCCTTACTTGCAGCTTTACAGGCACAATAACCAACAACACAGAGATAAATATACAATAATACAATAAACGGTCAGTAATACTTTATAAGCAGACCATGACAGTGACCAGAAACTTGTTTCAAGTTGCACAAAAGGGTTGGAAAGAAGAGAAAGAATGTCTGGAATTGGGTGGAGAGACAGACTGAATGACAGGTGGGTTCAGTCCTGACCTCGGGCGCTTTCTGTGTGGAGTTTGCATGTTCTCTTTGTGGCCCTTTTCTCCTCCCACTTCCCAGAGAGGTGCGGGCTGGTAAGTTAATCGTCCCTCTGTGAAAACTGTGCCCCTGGTGTGTGTGGGTGGGGGGGCGAGAGAGTGGGATAACAAAGAACATAGAACTAGTGCGGACGGGTGATCGGCGGTCAGCATGGAGTCGGTGGGCCGAATGGTCTGTTTCCGTGCTGTATCTCTAAACCGAAACAAGACACAAGCAGTGGTGGCGCTGGTGGAGAGAGGGTAGGGGAAGGCTCGGAGCATTCCCATCAGTTGGGCTTGTATACACTGGAATTTAGAAGGATGAGGGGGGGATCTTATTGAAACATATAAGATAATTAGGGAATTGGACACATTAGAGGCAGGAAACATGTTCCCAATGTTGGGGGAGTCCAGAACAAGGGGCCACAGTTTAAGAATAAGGGGTAGGCCATTTAGAACGGAGATGAGGAAGAACTTTTTCAGTCAGACAGTGGTGAAGGTGTGGAATTCTCTGCCTCAGAAGGCAGTGGAGGCCAATTCATTGGATGCTTTCAAGAGAGAGCTGGATAGAGCTCTTAAGGATAGCGGAGTGAGGGGTTATGGGGAGAAGGCAGGAACGGGGTACTGATTGAGAGTGATCAGCCATGATCGCATTGAATGGCGGTGCTGGCTCGAAGGGCTGAATGGCCTACTCCTGCACCTATTGTCTATTGTCTATTGTCTATAGTTCCCTACCCCGACATGGGTTCTCTGCAACCTATCCCAGAGAGGCCTGCTGAGCCTGGCCTGCTGAGTTACTCCAGCGCTTTGTGACTATCTCCGGTGTAAACCGGCATCTGCAGTTCCATCCTACACTCCATTTGCAATGTGTCTCGTCTGACTTTTGTTTCCCCTTGGTACCATTGAAAGTAGAGTCACCGTTGTACAGGAAACCCTCGCATTAATGGACCACAATGGTGTGGGGGGGAGGGGGGGGGGGGGGGGGAGGGGAATGGTGTCTGTTATTGCTGATTGTCTGCTGTATCTCTTCACCCCCTTGCTGTGCACTGAAACTGTACCACGCTGAGTAACCCTGGTTCCAAACGCTGAGTGCAGACGCATTGTTAAGGCACGCTGCGAGCTCTCAATAACCAGGTTCCCGTGCAACTTCCTAGCGAGGAGGATCACAAGCCACGAGATAGACAAAGCAAACAAGATTAAATCTGCAATAAAAGACCGGACAGGAGGGAGCGTGACAGACACTTCCTTCCTCGTCTTGCCTCCGCTCTGACAGAGCAGAACATAGAAACATAGAAAATAGGTGCAGGAGTAGGCCATTCGGCCCTTCGAGCCTGTACGCACCGCCATTCAATATGATCATGGCTGATCATCCAACTCAGTATCCCGTACCTGCCTTCTCTCCATACCCCCTGATCCCTTTAGCCACAAGGGCCACATCTAACTCCCTCTTAAATATAGCCAATGAACTGGCCTCAACTACCTTCTGTGTGGCAGAGAATTCCACAGATTCACCACTCTCTGTGTGAAAAAAAACGTTCTCATCTCGGTCCTAAAAGACTTCCCCCTTATCCTTAAACTGTGACCCCTTGTTCTGGACTTCCCCAACATCGGGAACAATCTTCCTGCATCTAGCCTGTCCAACCCCTTAAGAATTTTGCAAGTTTCTATAAGATCCCCCCTCAATCTTCTAAATTCCAGCGAGTACAAGCCGAGTCTATCCAGTCTTTCTTCATATGAAAGTCCTGCCATCCCAGGGATCAATCTGGTGAACCTTCTCTGTACTCCCTCTATGGCAAGAATGTCTTTCCTCAGATTAGGAGACCAAAACTGTACGCAATACTCCAGGTGTGGTCTCACCAAGGCCCTGTACAACTGCAGCAGAACCTCCCTGCTCCTATACTCAAATCCCCTCGCTATGAATGCCAACAACCACTGAGTAACCCGCGTGCAAGGTTAGGGTCGGCATCTGAGCTTGCAACGTTACTGTGGCAGCCAGCTCTATCCCAGCCCCTCAGCGGCACCTGTGCCCAAAGATACTAGAGGAGCAAGATAGACCACTCGACCCTAAAAACCGTAGTACGTCCCGGCGGCCATTTTAGTAGGCAAAAACTTGCAGAAACATTTAAAAAGAAAAATAACAACAATCTGTGAATTGATAGATGAGATATATTCTGCATTTTTATGGTATCATCACACATACTGTTCCCCCAAAACACTGATTACACTGCGAGAGGCAGAGCGAACGGGGGTTTTGCTTACTAAAATGGCTCCTTTGCGTACTACACTTCAGTATAGGCGATTTTAATGGAGGGGTCCATCTTGCTCCTCTAGTATCTTTGGCTGTGCCTTCAGCTACCACATCCCCAGCACTGGAATCCCCCTCCCCCCCCCCCACCACCACCAGCCTCTCCAACATTCACTCCCCCTCCTCCCCTTAAACCACTCATTAAAACCTTCCTTGCGTTTAGTTTAGAGACACAGCGCAGAAACAGGCCCGTGTCCCACCGAGCCCGCGCCGACTCAGTACACTAGCTCTATCTTACACACCAGGGACAATTTACAATTTTTACCGAAGCCAATTAACCTACAACCCTGTACGTCTTTGGAGTGCAGGAGGAAAGCGCAGAGGGAAAACCCACGTGGTCACAGGGAGAACGTACAAACTCCCTCTCAGTCACCTGCCAGTAAGCACCCAAGATGGCGCCCAAGTCAAGTATCAGAAGTGGATTAGAATCATTCATTACAAATCATTCCACTCTTTGAAACCTCTAATTCCCTTTATCCTGTGTCTGCACACTTGGTTGTAATCATGTCTAGTCTTTCCGCTGATTGGACAGCACGCGAACAAAAAACTTTTCACTGTAGGTAGACACAAAATGCTGGAGTAACTCAGCGGGTCAGGCAGCATCTCGGGAGAGAAGGAATGAATGGGTGACGGTTCGGGTCGAGATCCTTCTTCAGGCAATCTGAAGAAGGGTCTCGACCCGAAGCGTCACCCATTCCTTCTCTCCCGAGATGCTGCCTGACCCGCTGAGTTACTCCAGCATTTTGTGTCTACCTTCGATTTAAACCAGCATCTGCAGTTTTTTCCTTAAACTTTTCAGTCCCTCGGTACCGGTGACAATAAACTAAACTCACCTAAGCAACTTTTTTTATGTGTAGGAAGGATCTCCAGATAATGTTTTACACTGAAGATAGACACAAAACGCTGGAGTAACTCAGCGGGACAGGCAGCATCTCTTATCGAGGTCCAGTGTCAGACGTTTTTATTGTTTACGTGAAAGCACCTTGGAAGTTTTGCTGCTTTTAAGCCGTGCGAGTTATTGGTTCCAAAGTCCTTTGCCGAATATTCTCCCAGCACTGAAATCCAGATAGGGAACAGCTGGGAGAACTTCCTTCTTTCCCGGGCCAACTGATAAATGAGACTAGTGCAAGGCCAGTGTTGTATGTGGCAATAATTAACATCTCTCTGCTCAACAACGCCGGCCATCATGCAAGTGTGGACAGGACAGGGTCCATTTCTGTTGGTTTAGGGCAGGGAACGGCAGCTTGTTCTGCATAGGGGCCAGGACCCAAAGTCTGTGAGCAGATGGCAGGCCACATCTATCACCATCTATACAAACTACTAAAACTCTTGTTTGTTTGTTCCTGAACTACAGCCAAAACGGTACATGAGAGCGTGACAATTTTAGGCCCACCTTACTCACCGCTGTCCCTTTGGTGCTAATGGAAGAGGTTTCATTGAAATCGGTATTATATTCTTTAAGTTATTTACATTTTGAAGTTTAAATCTATCTCCACGGGAGGGAGGGAGAGGGAGGGAGATGGAAGGAGAGACGGGAGGGAGGGGGGAGGAGGGGGAATAAGGGGGGGTTGAGGGGGATGGGAGTGGCAGGGAGGGGGAGGGGAAGGGGATGAGGGGGTGGAAGAAGGGGATGGAGGGAGGGGGAGGAGGAGGGGAGGAGAGAGGGGAAGGGAGGGGGGAGGGGAGTGGTGAGTGGAAGGGGGGGAGGGGTGAGTGTGGTGGAGAGGGGAGGGGTGAGTGTGGGGGAGAGGGATGGGGGAGAGGGGAGGGGGAGTGTGGGGGAGAGGGGAGGGGGAGTGGGAGGGTGGGAGGGGAGGGGGGAGTGTGAGAGGAGGGGGGAATAGAGGGGGGGAGGGGTGAGTGGGGGAGAGGTGAGTGTGGGGGAGAGGGGAGGGGTGAGTGGGGGGGGAGAGGGGAGGGGTGAGTGGGGGGGGAGAGGGGAGGGGTGACTGTGGGGGAGAGGGGAGGGGGGAGTGGAGAGGGGGAGAGGGGATGGGGGAGGGTGGGAGGAGAGGGTGCTGCACCAATGCAGGAGAGGTGTGGGCCCAACTGATCCATTTGGTCTAGTAGTTAATAAATGGAGGTAACAATAATACATACTAACTAAACTTTGACTTATATTTATATATTTAAGCAATGTTACAGCTAATCGAAGTTTTGCCACGCTCACTGTCTGCGCTTGTTCTAGGTTTCTAGATAACGGAAGTCCCAGATGAAGTCTAGATGTCGGGGAATAAAAATGGCGGAAATCTAGAACCAAAAAGTTACGCCCGCGGGCCAGATGTTTTTGGGTTACGGGCCAGATCCAGCCCCTGAGCCGTAGGTTGCCGACCTCTGGTTTCGGGTGTCAATTTAGAGGAACAGCAGGTAAAGAGGATAGTGATGTAGAAACGGGCGGTACGATGGCGCAGCGGTAGAGTTGCTGCCTTACAGCGCCAGAGACCCGGGTTCTATCCCGACTACAGGTGCCGTCTGTACGGAGTTTGTACGTTCTCCCCGTGACCTGCGTGGGTTTTCCCCGAGAACTTCAGCTTCCTCCCACACTCCAAAGGCATACAGGTCTGTAGGTTAATTGGCTTGGTAGAAATGTAAATTGTCGCGAGTGTGTGTCGGATAGTGTTTAGTGTGCGGGGATCGCTGGTGGGTGCGGGCTCGGTGGGTCGAAGGGCCTGTTTCCGCGCTGTATCTCTAAATTAATCTAAACTGGCAGGGTGTAACTGGACGATGGGCTCAGAGGTGAGTTCACAGGTATCGCGCCCGCCAAGCTTCGCAGAGAGTTCTTCACTCATAGGCTGGTGTGCAAGGCCCCATCGGACCTTTGCCAAACATCCTTAGCACCACCTCGCCCAGGATTCACAGCAACTGGGACCTCAACGCCTGTCGTCCTCCGTCCCCCTGGTGGAGGGGTAGACCTCACGGCCCCCTTTCTCCTGTCATGCAGCGACCCTCTGTGGCTCCAGTTTCAACACACTAGGAGCACGGAGGACCAGCTGGGAACAGACATCTCCACCTCCTCGACTCACTGTCGCACCGAACACCACAGCCCCACCCGGCTCGGACACGCCCCGCAAAGAGCGGGTCGCCCTGAACCGGCTCCACACAGGGGTCGGCCGGTTCGACGCCAACATGCATCGTTGGGGGTTGCGTCCGTCAGCAGCCTGCGTGTGTGGAGCAGACCAGCAAACAGCGCAGCACGGCATTCTCGACTGCGCTGTCCTCCGTCCCCCTGGTGGAGGGGTAGACCTCACGGCCCTCGACAGCAGCACATTGCACTGGCTACAGCGCCTGGAGGGCGTTACATGACCTCTGCTGCCTAGGCCGCAGCTCGTCGTTATGCGACCGGTTCCTGGACTTCCTGCTGGAGCGACCGCAGGCAGCGAGAATGGGCCCGCACCTGTCCTCCACTATCACCCTGAGTACCGGCACACCACAGGGCTGTGTTCTGTCCCTCCCTGAGGAGATGCGGTTTTTCACGTGGAGCACCACGCGCCTCCTTTACTTGGGAGTCTACCTGAGTCCCGTCGCGGAGACCTGGCTGGCGAACTGGCAGGAGCTGGAGTTGAAAGTCGTCGCCCGGCTGGGGCGCTGGTCAGGTCTCCTCAGGGTGCTTTCCTACCGGGGCAGGGTGTTGGTCATTAACCAACTCGTGGCTTCCCTGCTCTGGTACAGATTGACCACATTGGTCCCATCAGCCACTTTTGCTGGGATCATCCAGAAGAAGTTGGTGGACTTCTTCTGGGGCAACGGAAAGCACTGGGTCTCTGCAGCGGTCCTGAGTCTCCCGATTGAGGAGGGCGGGCAGTCGCTGGTGTGCATCCGCACCCAGTTGGCGGCTCTCCGCCTCAGGACTCTGCAGAGATACCTGTACTCGGAGCGTCCTCCCAGGTGGCACGTGCTGGCGACACACTTTTTCCAACGGGGCCGCTGCCTTCAAGCAGGTACGCGGATCCCGATGGTGGGCGTCAGCCGTGCTATCCTGCTGGGAATGCCCGGCTTCTACCGGGACTTGCTGAGAGTCTGGAACCTGGTTGCTGTCGACCGGGCCCCCCCTCCGCTGACGGAGGGCGGCGGCCCAGGCGTGAGAGCAGCCGGCCCTTGTCCTGCCCCGCTGGGTGTCGGAGAGGCTCAAATGTGTGGAGCACCTGCGGCTGAGCAAACCCCCGCTCAGCCGGAAGTACTCGTCGGACCGAGGCGCCGTAATCCTTCCCGGGAGCCGGTCCCACACAACATGAGTCGCATTTCCTCGACACCCTTCATCTCCCTCCGAGACGCAGGGAGGCGTGTCCTGTACGGGCTCCTCCTCCACACCCTGCACTTCCTCGCCCTGGTCCACCGTCCGGACACTAAGTGGCGGTCAGTGTTGCCTTCCGGTCGCGAGGTGACCCCGCGGTGGGGGTCCCTCTACGCAGGAATTCTGCCCCTCTCCATCGGGGACCTGGGGTGGAAGATATTGCACCGAGGAGTCCCCTGCAACCTGTTCCTCGCGCGGTTCACAGACTCGCCAGCCGCCTGCCACTTTTGCGGGTTGGAAGAGTCTGTGTACCACGTGTACATGCAGTGTGTGAGGTTGCAGCCCCTGTTCCAATATCTAAAGGGGCTGCTCCTTGCTTTTTGGCTGCATTTTTCACCCACCATCCTCATCTTTGGACACCCTGTGCGTAGGGGAGAGGGTAGGGCCGAAGATGTCCTTGTTGGGTTGCTCCTGGGCCAGGCCAAGCTGGCCATCCGAGACTCACGGCGCCAGGCGGAAGAGGGCTCTGCCCGAGCCAGCTGCCTGCCCCTTTTCCGGGGTTACGTCCGTGCCCGGGTGGTGTTGGAGAGGGACTACGCGCTGTCCACGGGCACCCTGGAGGAATTCCGGGACCGCTGGGCACCGCGGGGGATTGGATGTATCCTGGATGGGGATTGTAGTATAATTGTATGATAGTTTTAATAGGTATATTTGTTTGTATAATATTCTGGTGGTGGGTTCTGTTTTGGTTTTATTGCATTGTATATATTATTTTAATATTTGAATAAATATTTTTGATTAAAAAAAAAACAAAAAAAACAGGGCTGTGTTCTGAGCCCCATGCTCTACTCCCTAGTCACACACGACTGTGTTCCTGCATTCGACACCAACACCATTGTCAAGTTTGCAGACGACACAACGGTGATCGGGCTGATCACCAACGGGGATGAAACAAAATACAGAGCGGAGGTGCAGAACCTGGCGGACTGGTGCTCTGATAACAACCTGTCCCTAAATACCACCAAGACCAAGGAGCTGATCATCGACTTCCGTCGGTCACACAACGGGGAATACGCCCCGATCTCTATCAACGGGGACAGTGTGGAGAGAATGTCCAGCTTCAAGTTTCTGGGCACTCACATTTCGGAGGACCTAACATGGTCCAATAACACTGCTGCGCTGGTCAAGAGGGCACAGCAACGACTGTTCTACCTAAGAACACTGAAGAAGTCTGGTCTACCCCAACAGCTCCTGACGACATTCTACCGCTGCACCATAGAGAGTATCCTAACGCATGGCATCCCTGTGTGGTACCTCAGCTGCACGGAGGCAGAGAGGAGAGCTCTTCAGCGGTAGTCCATAGAGCTCAGAGGACCATCGGAACACAGCTACCAGCCTTGGAGGTCATCTACAACACACGATGTCTCAGAAAAGCCACCAGCATCCACAAAGACTCTTCACACCCCTGCAACAGTCTGTTTGAACTTCTACCATCGGGCAGACGATACAAGGCCTTCTACGCCCGCACCTCCAGACTCAGGAACAGCTTCATCCCCAGGGCCATAGCTACCATGAACCGGTCCTGCTGAGCCGGATGGTCACATCGCACAGAGAACCGGCACAGATCTACTTGCACTTTATTCTGTTTTAAAACTTTTACAATTTGTTTCATTGGGTTGTTTTAAATTTATGCTGATTAGCTAATTAATTTATTGCATCGTATGGGAGGCACATTCCCAATCTCGTTGTACCCCTGTACAATGACAATAAAGATATATTGTATAGTATTGTAAGAAGAAGACCATGAGGGGGACTTGCTGTGACTCACTGGCAGCCCTGAGTTAAGGCAGCCGCAGGGAAACAAAGAGCCCTGTCTTCCAGACGCAAGGTGAGAGGACGGATTTCCTGTGCCAACTGCGAGTGGTTGACTTCGGCTAGATGTCTTGCTATGGAGGGCGTGCAGCGTAGGTTCACTAGGTTAATTCCCGGAATGGCGGGACTGTCATATGTTGAAAGGCTGGAGCAATTAGGCTTGTATACACTGGAATTTAGAAGGATGAGAGGGGATCTTATTGAAACATATAAGATAATTAGGGGATTGGACACATTAGAGGCAGGAAACATGTTCCCAATGTTGGGGGAGTCCAGAACAAGGGGTCACAGTTTAAGAATAAGAGGTAGGCCATTTAGAACGGAGATGAGGAAGAACTTTTTCAGTCAGAGAGTGGTGAAGGTGTGGAATTCTCTGCCTCAGAAGGCAGTGGAGGCCAGTTCGTTGGATGCTTTCAAGAGAGAGCTGGATAGAGCTCTTAAGGATAGCGGAGTGAGGGGGTATGGGGAGAAGGCAGGAACGGGGTACTGATTGAGAGTGATCAGCCATGATCGCATTGAATGGCGGTGCTGGCTCGAAGGGCTGAATGGCCTACTCCTGCACCTATTGTCTATTGTCTATTGATGGTGAACCAGGGCCCTGGTTTCACCCCACGCCCCCTCCTCCCCCTCTGGAAACACTATCTCTTTTGTTCGCCCTTTTTAATGCGTACAGTGTGGATCAAACAATCTAACCTTCAAACACATTCCCTCCACGACACACCTGCTTTGTAGTAACCGGGAAGACATTTTAAGTCTCTTCAATGTCTTAATTAGAACTCACGGGCGATGATTATCTCTTCAAAAAAAAAAACAAAAAGAAAATCTTTTCAATTCACTGTGCCTCAAATTTCGTGAACCAGCACCCACGGTGACCTTGTCTTGGGTCGAAGCAGCAATTTGAGCAGTTCCCAAAGTTTTACGATCAACCCCTTTATTCCCAAGCAGCTAACACACAATTGCCAGTCTGGTACCAAGACACATAGGTTAACCTATGATGAGCGTTTGTCAGCACTGGGCCTGTGCTCGCTGGAGTTTACAAGAATGAGGGGGGACCTCATTGAAACGTACAGAATAGTGAGCGGCTTGGATGGAGTGGATGTGGAGAGGATGTTTCCACTAGTGGGAGAGTCCAGGACTAGAGGGCACAGCCTCAGAATCAAAGAACATTTTGTTAGGAAGGAGATGAGGAGAAATTTCTTTCGTCAGAGGGTGGAATTCTTTGCCACTGAAGGCTGTGGAGGCCAAGTCAATGGATATCTTTACGGCAGAGATAGATAGATTCTTGATTAGTGCGGGTGTCAGAGGTTATGGGGAGAAGGCAGGAGAATGGGGTTAGGAGGGAGAGATAGATCAGCCGTGATTGAATGGCGGAGTGGACTTGATGGGCCGAATGGCCTAATTCTGCTCCTATCACTTATGACCTTATGATGACCACACTGACCAGCAGCACGGAGGGATAACTACTTAACTAATCTCGCTGCCCCCATTTTAAAGATGGCCACGGACTGTTAAAGATGACCATGGACTACAAGACCATGGACTGTTATCCATAAAAGTGCATGGCAACTTGAAAAAAGACGTCACAATGTTGAAAGACTGTAGCGACTAGGCTTATATACACTGGAATTTAGAAGGATGAGAGGAGATCTTATCGAAACGTATAAGATTATTAAGGGGATGGACACATTAGAGGCAGGAAACATGTTCCCAATGTCGGGGGAGTCCAGAACAAGGGGCCACAGTTTAAGAATAAGGGGTAGGCCATTTAGAACAGAGATGAGGAGAAACTTTTTCAGTCAGAGAGTTGTGAATCTGTGGAATTCTCTGCCTCAGAAGGCAGTGGAGGCCAATTCTCTGAATGCATTCAAGAGAGAGCTAGATAGAGCTCTTAAGGATAGCGGAGTCGGGGGGTATGGGGAGAAGGCAGGAACGGGGTACTGATTGAGAATGATCAGCCATGATCACATTGAATGGTGGTGCTGGCTCGAAGGGCCGAATGGCCTCCTCCTGCACCTATTGTCTAATGTGCTAGAGTCACTCAGCATGTCAGGAATTCTCTCTCCCCCCCCCCATTCTATCCGCCTATCACTTGCCAACGTTTGTTCCACCCCCACATCTCTTCCAGCTTTCTCCCCCCCTCTACTTCAATCAGTCTGAAGATGGCTCCCTACCCAAAATGTCACCTATCCGTGTCCACCAGAGAGGTTGCCTGACCCGCTGAGTTACTCCAGCACTTTGTACCTTCATTTAATAAACCAGCATCTGCAGCTCCTTGCGTCTATCAATTTTAGAGATTCTTCCTGGCCTGTCACACATTGAAGTTTCTGATATTATTTCAAAGCAGAAAAACCAACAGGTCTTCAGTTAAAGGCTTTGTGTTTATTTTTGATAACCAGGACCCTTTATCCTGTATCTGCACACTGTGGACCGCTTGATTGTAATCATACACTGGATAGCACGCATCTACAAGGTTTTTCTCTGTACCTCAGATTACAATAAACTACACTGTCTACAGCTTCTCGTGTCTAGAGCAAAGACGCTTTTTTAACAGCATCGTTTATATTGCTTTCAGGACACACATAAGAGTGTTTTATAGCCAATTAAACACTTTGAAGTGCAGAAACGGCTTGAAGTGGACATGCCAGCCAGTTTGCCCCCGGCTAGCTCCCCCCCAGCGTCTCGATACCAACCTGATGATCAGTCTTCCCAGTCTAGATTGAACTTTAAACTTTATAGAGATACAGCGCGGAAACAGGCCCTTCGGCCCACCGACTCCCCGCCGACCAGCGATCCCCGCACATTAACAGAATCCTACACACACTAGGGACAATTTACAAATTTACAAAGCTGGTTAGCCTAAAGACAATAGACAATAGGTGCAGGAGGAGGCCATTCGGCCCTTCGAGCCAGCACCGCCATTCAATGTGATCATGGCTGATCATTCTCAATCAGTACACCGTTCCTGCCTTCTCCCCATACCCCCCGACTCCGCTATCCTTGAATCTAACTCTCTCTTGAATGCATTCAGAGAATTGGCCTCCACTGCCTTCTGAGGCAGAGAATTCCACAGATTCACAACTCTCTGACTGAAAAAGACCTGCCCCGCTCTGGAGTGTGGGAAGAAACCGGAGCTCCTGGAGAAGACCCATGCAGTCACAGAACGATCAGCCATGATTCGTACAGACAGCACCCGCAGTCAGGATCGAACTGTAAGGCAGCAAGTCTGCCACAAGAGGTGAATATAGGCCGGGGTGAAGTAGAACAGGCCCAGGCCCACTCCTCTCGGTCACAGTGGGATTGCTTTGTGATGACGTACTGTAACTGCATACTGCCCTTCGAGCCAGCACCGCCATTCATTGTGATCACGGCTGATCATCCACAATCAGTAACCCGTGCCTGCCTTCTCCCCATATCCCTTGATTCCACTAGCCGCCAGAGCTCTATCTAACTCTCTCTTAAATTCATCCAGTGATTTGGCCTCCACTGCCCTCTGTGGCAGAGAATTCCACAAATTCATAACTCTGGGTGAAAAAGTTCCTTCTCACCTCCCCTTTATTCTAAGACTGTGGCCCCTGGTTCTGGGCTCCCCCAACATTGGGAACGTTTTTTCCTGCATCTAGCTTTGGCCAGTCCTTTTATAATTTTATACGTCTCTATATGTCTTCTTCCACTCTCTCAAGCAACACCCTGAAGAAGGGTCTCGACCCGAAACGTCACCCATTCCTTCTCTCCTGAGATGCTGCCTGACCCGCTGAGTTACTCCAGCATTCTGTGGTAACTCCATACAAGTTACCAGGAGTGCACGTGCATGGTTTCTTGAAGGTGGAGTCTCAGGTAGATAGGGTGGTCAAATGCAGGTAGATAGGTTGGCACATTGGTCTTCATCAGTCAGAGTACTGAGTATACAAGTTGGGAGGTCATGATGCAGTTGTACAAGACTGCATAAGGCCACATTTAGAGTATTATGTTCAGTTCTGGGCACCATGTTATATGAAATATGTTGTCAAGCTGGAAAGGGTACAGAGAATATTTACGAGGATGTTGCCAGGACTAGAGGGTCTGAACTATAGGGAGAGGTTGAGTTGGCTGGGACTCTATTCCTTGGAGCGCAGGAGGATGAGGGGTGAACTTATAGAGCTGGACAAAATCGTGAGTGGAATAGATCGGGCAGAAGCACAGAGTCTCTTGCCCAGAGTAGGTGATTCGAGGAACAGAGGGCATAGGTTTAAAGTTTAAGGAGAAGGGGAAAAGATTCCCCTTTTTTTTCACCATTATTATGGTTACCTACTGTTCCTGTTATTAATTGTCTGTATTATTGATAATTGAGTGGGCCCATTCAGTGATCAGTGGGCTGGCTAAGGTGCAGCAAATAGGGATTGCATTGTTTCATTGCCAGCACCAATGACAAAGGCTGCATGGTGGCACGGCAGCGGTAGAGTTGCTGCCTCACAGCGCCGGAGACCCGGGTTCCATCCCGAAGACGGGCGCTGTCAGTACGGAGTTTGTACGTTCTCCCCGTGACCTGCGTGGGACTTTCTCCGGGTGCTCCGGTTTCCTCCCACACTCCAAAGACGTGCAGGTTTGTAGGTCAATTGACTTTGGTGATATTGCAAGTTGTCCCTAGTGTGTGTAGGATAGTGTTAGTGTGCGGGGATCGCTGGTCGGCGCGGACTCGGGACCGCCGAGGGGCCTGTTTCCACGCTGCCTCTCTAAAGTAAACTAAACTCACAGGTCTGACAGCCTGAATTCAATCTTGACCTCGCGTGATGACAGGGTGGTGTTTAGTTTAGAGATACAGCGCGGAAACAGGCCCTTCGGCCCATCGGGTCCGCGCCGACCAGCGATCCCCGCACATTAACATTATCCTACACCCACTAGGGACAGCTTTTACATTTAACAAGCCAATTAGCCTACATACCTGTACGTCTTTGGAGTGTGGGAGGAAACCGAAGATCTCAGAGAAAACCCACGCAGGTCACGGGGAGAACGTACAAACTCCGTGCAGACGGCGCCCGTAGACGGGATCGAACCCGGGTCTCCGGCGCTGCATTCGCTGTAAGACAGCAACTCTGTGCCTGCCCAGTCCCAATGTCGCACGCCCCAATATAACTACATGTAGTATTACTGTAATAGTAAGAGCACCACTGTATAAGGAAATAACTGCAGATGCTGGTACAAATCGAAGGTATTTATTCACCAAATGCTGGAGTAACTCAGCAGGTCGGGCAGCATCTCAGGAGAGAAGGAATGGGTGACGTTTCGGGTCGAAACCCTTCTTCAGACTGATGTCAGGGGGGCGGGACAAAGGAAGGATATAGGTGGAGACAGGACGATAGAGGGAGATCTGGGAAGGGGGAGGGGAAGAGAGGGACAGAGGAACTATCTAAAGTTGAAGAAGTCAATGTTCATACCGCTGGGCTGCAAGCTGCCCAGGCGAAATATGAGGTGCTGTTCCTCCAATTTCCGGTGGGCCTCACTATGGCACTGGAGGAGGCCCAAGACAGAAAGGTCAGACTGGGAGTGGGAGGGGGAGTTGAAGTGTTGAGCCACCGGGAGATCAGGTTGGTTAAGGCGGACTTAGCGAAGGTGTTGAGCGAAACGATCGCCGAGCCTGCGTTTGGTTTCGCCGATGTAAAGAAGTTGACATCTAGAGCAGCGGATACAATAGATGAGGTTGGAGGAGGTGCAGGTGAACCTCTGTCTCACCTGGAAAGACTGTTTGGGTCCTTGGATGGAGTTGAGGGGGGAGGTAAAGGGACAGGTGTTGCATCTCCTGCGGTTGCAGGGGAAAGTGCCCGGGGATGGGGTGGTTTGGGTAGGAAGGGACGAGTGGACCAGGGAGTTACGGAGGGAACGGTCTCTGCGGAACGCAGAGAGGGGAGGGGATGGGAAGATATGGCCAGTGGTGGGGTCCCGTTGTGGGTGACGGAAATGTTGGCGGATGATTTGTTGGATACGCTGGCTGGTGGGGGTGGAAGGCGAGAACGAGGGGGATTCTGTCCTTGTTGCGAGTGGGGGGAGGGGGAGCAAGAGCAGAGCTGCGGGATGTAGAAGAGGCCCCAGTGAGAGCCTCATCTATAATGGAGGAGGGGAAGCCCCGTTTCCTGAAGAATGAGGACATCTCTGACGCCCTAGTGTGAAACACCTCATCCCGGGGCGCAGATGCAGCGTAGACTACGACATTACTGTAATAGTAATAGCACCACTGTTATTGTCTAGTGTTATTGATTATCGTACATGTATTGACATGTTATGGATCAGCGGGCTTGTTAAGTGGCAGCAAGTAGGAATTGTATTGTTCTGTGGTCAGCACTGGCGACAACTAAACACTGTTGACATCACTCTCGATTGCTGACGTGGCCGCCAATTTTTTCCAGCGTCCACTTTGCATATTTGAGACAAATTATCCGGTCATTATTATCATGCCTTCTGTCAGAGTTAACTAGTGCTCACAAGAATGTAAAGCTATACGCTGCTTTGAGGCATCTTAAAAGGGAAACATGAAAGATAGGAAAGCAACTGCTTCCGACTCTCCTTTCTTTTGACCAAGGCAGCTTGCCACAATGTGCAGCCCCCTCGTGTTGTGCAACTGACCCACTGGTTAAAATACTCAAGAAGTCCATCCATCATCCTCCACCTAGCGTTGAGTAAACAGCGTAACCACAGCAACTGAACACTGTGGCCAAAGACCACTATTGTACAGGCGCACAACATGTTTCACTGCACAGTCTTTTCTTTAAAGTCCCGGACAATTTATGTATAATTTATGTGTTTGTGGGAGTCCGTGTGACTGAGATGCTGTTGCAAGCAAGACTTCCATTCAACCTGTGCGTGTGCACAAGGCCATCAAACTGAGGCTCCAAGTAAATGACTTATGGGTAGGCCCGTGAGTAGTTCAGGGAAGGTCAAGGTATGTTCAGCACCCTGCTGTTCTGAAGCTTGTCTACAAAAGACACTAGTGTGGAAAATTATGAGAGGCACCGATCGGGTAGTCAGGTAGAAACCTTTAGTTCAGTTTAGAGATACAGCGTGGAACCAGGCCCTTCAGCCTACCGACCAGCGATCATCACCCACACACTAACACGATCCTACACTAACGATGCAACATCTTGTCACATCGACGACTGCATTGGTGCTACCTCTTGTAACATCGACGACTGCATTGGTGCTACCTCTTGCAACATCGACGACTGCATTGGTGCTACCTCTTGTAACATCGACGACTGCATTGGTGCTACCTCTTGCAACATCGACGACTGCATTGGTGCTGTCTCTTGTACCATCGACGACTGCATTGGTGCTACCTCTTGTAACATCGACGACTGCATTGGTGCTGCCTCTTGGGACATCGACGACTGCATTGGTGCTATCTCTTGTAACATCGACGACTGCATTGGTGTTATCTCTTGTGACATCGATGACTGCATTGGTGCTACCTCTTGTAACATCGACGACTGCATTGGTGCTACCTCTTGTAACATCGATGACTGCATTGGTGCTACCTCTTGGACCCATGCAGAACTCACTGACTTCATATACTTAATTTCCAATTTCCATCCTGCCCTTAAATATACTTGGACTATCTCCGACATCTCCCTCCCGTTTCTGGACTTCACCATCTCCATCACAGGAGACAGACTAGTGACTGACATCTGCTATCAGGCCCTTTGGCCCATCGAGCCCACATCGATCACCCGTTCACACTCGTTCTATGTTATCCAATCTTCTCATCCACTTCCTGCAAACTCGGGGCAATTTACAGAAGCCAAATTAGTTTAGTTTCGTTTAGTTTAGAGATACAGCGTGGAAACAGGCCTTTCGGTCCACACCATCAATGATCGCCAAAACACTAGCACTATCCTACACGCGAGGTTCAATTTACAGAAGCCAATTAATCTACAAACCCGCACGCCTTTGGGATGAGGCCCGGACACTGTAGGCCCGGACACTGCGGGTCCGGACACTGTGGTCCCGGACACTGCGGGCCCGGACACTGCAGGCCCGGACACTGTAGGCCCGGGGGCCGCTGTAGTCCCAGACAGTGTAGGCCCGGAGGCCCGGGCGCCACCTAATGGAAGTTGCGTAGCAACCCGCCTCCCAGCCCGGGCAGCCACCATTGGTGGAGCGGGAGCACGTGGCCGCTGGCTGGGTGAGGTCACGTGGGGCGCGGGGTGGTGGCGACACCCTTTGGCCCTTGTTGGGCAGTGAGGCAGTTGGCCACCCGACACGCAGGGCGTGATGCATGAAGCGTGGAAGCCACTGTACCACCGGAGACCGCGTCCTCCTGACCAGCCAAGCTCACAGAAGCGATGTAAACACTTACTCATTCTCACTGTCCACTCACCAGCCGGCTCGGAAAATCACTCATTGTGGGAAGTGCTTTGGAGACAATTCAACGATGCCGGTTTGGCGGAGAAGTTATTAATATTAGACAATAGACAATAGGTGCAGGAGGAGGCCATTCGGCCCTTCGAGCCAGCACCGACATTCAATGTGATCATAGCTGATCATTCTCAATCAGTACCCTGTTCCTGCCCTCTCCCCATACCCCCTGACTCCACTATCTTTACGAGCTCTATCTAACTCTCTCTTGAATGCATTCGGAGAATTGGCCTCCACTGCCTTCTGAGGCAGAGAATTCCACAGATTCACAACTCTCTGACTGAATTTTTTTTTCTCATCTCCGTTCTAAATGGCCTACCCCTTATTCTTAAACTGTGGCCCCTGGTTCTGGACTCCCCCAACATTGGGAACATGTTCCCAATGTCCCAGTTCAAAGCCTCTGCAGGGGCCAGGCACACGATCCTTTGTTGCTCCTGTCCCCTGACCCACTGGCCCGGAGTGAACTGCCCCCGCCACTGGGCTGCCAAACACCTCCCCATAATCGCCCCCCTGCAACACGTCCTCATTAGTTTAGGTTAGTGTAGAGATACAGCACAGAAACCGACCCTTCGGCCCACCGAGACCGCGCCGACCAGCGATCCCCGCACACTAACACTATCCTACACACACTAGCGACAATTGTTTTACATTTACACCAAGCCGATTGACCTGCAAGTTTTTGGAGTGTCGGATGGAAGCGAAGATCTCGAGACTCTCAAAACTCACGCAGGTCACGAGAGAACGTACAAACTCTGTACGGACAGCGCCCGTAGACAGGATTGAACCGGGGTCTCTGACGCCGTGAGGCAGCAACTCTACCGCTACGCCACTGCACCGCCTCATGGCCAAGGTTGTTGTACCCTTCTCCCTACCCTGCCCCCCTCCACCTCCTCAATTCCCACATCTCCGCCCGAGAGACATCTCCGGGCGGTTATAATCAGCACGCGGCGCTGCCACAGAAGCTACGTCGCTGTGCTGGGATTGTAAAGCTGATCACATACTTTGCTACTAAGCTGCCAAGAAATGTAATTCCCTGCTTCAGCACAAGCAGAATCGATCTCCGGCTCTGGGTCTGTACAATACATCTTGTACCAGCTCCCAAGCCTGACACTGGGACACCTCAGGACAGAGTGTCGTTTAACAAAGTGACCAATGTCCTCCAGCAACGCAAGTCTCCTGAGCTGTGGCAACAATTCTACATTGATTTCGGCACACACTGTTCGTTCCACATCATTAACAAGCTTACCTCTCGAGCAGGCTACCTCCGCAGGTGCCAAACGACAGAGGCTCGCAGTCGTAGAGCAACTTCGTGCCAAAGGTCAAACGCTCAACCATCTCACCATAGATCCAACAAATGTGGACGAGGAGAAAATGGCGACCATCACCACGACAACCCAGAGGGCCCAAAATGGCGCCATGACTTAACTACACTCCAACCTTGCCGTCTGAGGGAGGTCTATACAACCCACTCCAAAGCCCTCAACTCCACTCTGGGTTAATTTCCCACTCATAGAAAATAGGAGTAACTCAGCGGGCCAGGCACCATCTCGGGAGAGATTGAATGGGCGACGTTTCGAGTCGAGACCCTTCTTCAGACTGATGTCAGGGGAGGGGGCGGGACAACGATAGAATGTAGACGGAGGCAGCAAGACTAGTGGGAGCCAAACCTTCAGGGTCTGAAGAAGGATCTCGACCCGAAAAGTCACATAGAAACATAGAAAATAGGTGCAGGAGTAGGCCATTCGGCCCTTCGAGCTTGCACCGCCATTCAATATGATCATGGCTGATCATCCAACTCAGTATCCCGTACCTGCCTTCTCTCCATACCCCCTGATCCCTTTAGCCACAAGGGCCACATCTAACTCCCTCTTAAATATAGCCAATGAACTGGCCTCAACTACCTTCTGTGGCAGAGAATTCCAGATTCACCACTCTCTGTGTGAAGAAATGTTTTCTCATCTCGGTCCTAAAAGACTTCCCCCTTATCCTTAAGCTGTGACCCCTGGTTCTGGACTTCCCCAACATCGGGAACAATCTTCCCGCATCTAGCCTCTCTAACCCCTTAAGAATTTTATATGTCACCGATTCCTTCTCTCCCAAGATGCTGTCCGTACCGCTGAGTTATTCCAACATTTTGTGTCTACCTTCGATTTAAACCAGCATCTGCAGTTTCTTTTTCCTATTCATAGAAAATAGGTGCAGGAGTAGGCCATTCGGCCCTTCGAGCCAGCACGGCCATTCAATATGTTCATGGCTGACTCAATAATGAGTTCTCCAAATTTAGGCAACTTTCTACTCTCTGCATCAGACTTGTCCCACTTGTCCTTGCCTTCATTTTTCTTATCCCTTTAGTTTAGTCTAACCTGCTCAGCACATCCCACGGCCTTGATCATAACGAACACTGGAATTTGTCCCTTGCGTGGAGAATCCGGGTGGAGTCGATGGTAATGGGGAGAGAATAGAATTGAACCATTGAAGCTGGGCATCAATGCGGTGTCATCAGTCAGGGGATGGAGGGATCGCGAGATTAACTTGGTATCATGTTCGGTACAGACATTGTGGGCCGAAGGGCCTATTTCAGTGCTGTACTGTTGTCTGCTGTTTTCCCAGATCAGTCGGAGATTTGGTGGTGGCAATGATAGATGTGACAGTGGGGATTAACAGGCTTTTAGATAGAGACATGGATATGCAGGGATTGGAGGGGATGGATCAAGTGGAGGCAGAGGAGATTAGTTTACCTTGGTATCATGTTCAGCACAGACATTGTGGGCCGAAGGGCCAGTTCCTGCACTGTACTCTCCTATGCTCTAAACAGGCAGATACATTGGGAGAAATAAAATCAGGAAATGCTGGAAATATTCATCAGGTCGGGCAGCGTCCGTGGAGATAGAGAGAAAGTTGATCCTTCAAGCTGAAGACAGCGAGGAGGAACAGCATAGTGGCGCAGCGATAAGAGTCGCTGCCTTACAGCGCCAGGTTCGATCCTGGCTACGCGTGCTGTCTGTGCGGAGTTTGTACGTTCTCCCTGTGACCCCGTGGGTTTTCCCCGGGTGTTCCGGTTTCCTCCCACAGTCCAAATGACGTGCAGGATTATAGATTAATTGGCTTTGGTAAAATTGTCCTGAGCATGTGGAATATTGTTAGTGTGCGGGGATCGCTGGTCGGTGCAGACTCGGTGGGCCGAAGGGCCTGTTTCCGCACTGTATCTCGAAAGTCGAAAATATAGTACGCACAGCCACCGTTTATCAAATGGTCCCACTAAGCTAAGGGCGGTCACGGTGGCGCAGCGGTAGAGTTGCCGCCTTACAGCGAACACAGCGCCGGAGACCCGGGTTCCATCCCGACTACGGGCGCCGTCTGTACGGAGTTTGTACGTTCTCCCCGTGACCTGCGTGGGTTTTCTCCGAGATCTTCGGTTTCCCCCCACACTCCAAAGACGTGCAGGTCTGTGGGTTAATTGGCTTGGTAAATGTAAAAAATGTCCCTAGCGGGTGTAGGATCGTGTTAGTGTGCGGGGATCGCTGGTCGGCGTGGACCTGGTGGGCCGAAAGGGCCTGTTTCAATAGGCAATAGGTGCAGGAGTAGGCCATTCAGCCCTTCGAGCCAGCACCGCCATTCAATGTGATCATGGCTGATCATTCTCAATCAGTACCCTGTTTCCGCACTGTATCTCTAAATTCGAAAATATAGTACACACGTCCGCGGTGTATCAAATGATCCCACTAGGCTGGGGGCGGGTGGGGAGTGGGACTGACGATTTTCAAAGCCGCCTGCTTGCCTGCCTGCCTGCCTGCCTGCCGTTTTACAAGGCCAAATCTCCAGCCTGTCGTGGGCACCCAATCCGCCGATTATTTACTGCGGCCTGTAGTTTCCATTCAGGCAGCAGCAGGTGGCTCCTCTTATACAACAAAATAATAATTCTCCTGCTTCCTGGCCCGGGAGAGTTAGCATCCAGCAGTTTTACGAGCTCAACTCTGCCTCTGAACTGGCTGTTCAGCCCTGCTGTCACCACTGGCTAACGAAAAACAGACCAAACACCCCACCCCCAACCCACCCGCCCCCCTCCTGTCCTTCCCATTAAGAAACTCTGCCCCCTTCCCCACACCCCTGACAAAAGAAAATATCATGGCGGGAGGCTGCAGTGATTCACGCCCAGCAGCTGAGCATGTCGACAGGAGTCCAATTCTCACTCGGCATTCCGAATAGGAAAATCATTCATTTGGTCATGGCTGAGAATTCGCTTGGCAAGTCCACCGCCTCTGACTGGTGCCAAGGCTGGGGGGGGGAAGTCATTGACAATCAAGAGCTACGAGAAATCCGCTTACAGAAAGAGAAAATAAAATCCTCCCACCCCACCCAGGGCAACGTGCGCACTTCTACGCACTGTCCCCGATTCCCCTTCTGGCAGCGGGAGCCAGTAGTAAGATTAGTCGCAGGCAGCGTGCTGCGTGGGCCATTATTATTCCCCATTCCTGGCAGGCGCGAGAGGCTATTTCATGAATTAAAAGCCAGCAAGCACACTGCGGGAAGGTTCCTTTGCATCCAGTGGACTGACACTGAGAGCCTGGCCACTCGCTCTGACCTAGCGGGTCGGCTCGAGTTGCCGGGAAGTGAGGCTCGGCCCTACCCTGCCCTGCCCTGCCCTGCCGCCAATCACCTAGGGCTGCCAACCGTCTCGTAGTTTGGGCTGAATTGGTTTGTGCCCTTGCCCTGTTTTAGTAGGGGTTGCCAACTTCCTCGCTCCCAAAGAAGGGGCAAAGGGTGACGTTTCCTGATGTTGGGGAAGTCCAGAACCAGGGGTCACAGTTTAAGGATAAGGAGGAAGTCTTTTAGGACCGAGATGAGAACGTTTTTTTTCACACAGAGACTGGTGAATCTGTGGAATTCTCTGCCACAGAAGGTAGTTGAGGCCAGTTCATTGGCTATATTTAAGAGGGAGTTAGATGTGGCCCTTGTGGCTAAAGGGATCAGGGTGTATGGAGAGAAGGCAGGTACAGGCTACTGAGTTGGATGATCATATTGAATGGCGGTGCAGGCTCGAAGGGCCGAATGGCCTACTCCTGCACCTATTTTCTATGTTTCTATGTTTCTACGTCACCGCCCCGCGTGACCTCACCCAGCCAGCGGCCGCGTGCTCCCGCTCCACCAATGGCGGCATGTGGCCGCTGGATGGGTGAGGTCACGTGGGGCGCGAAACCTCACCTTGTCCCCCATTTGGGAGCGAGGAAGTTGGCAACCTTACGCACTCCGCTCCTCCGCCCGGCGGCGACGACCTGCATTTACGTAGCGCCTACCGCGCGGTGCAGCACAGAGGCAACCAGTCGCACGAACCGCTGGCCTGGGTCCGTACAGTCAGACATCTTAAACCCACTAGGAACAATTTTTACATTCACCAAACCAATTAACCTTTGGAGTGTGGGAGGCACGGTAGCGCAGCGGTAGAGTTGCTGCTTTACAGCGAATGCAGCGCCGGAGACTCAGGTTCGATCCTGACTACGGGTGCTGCACTGTAAGGAGTTTGTACGTTCTCCCCGTGACCTGCGTGGGTTTTCTCCGAGATCTTCGGTTTCCTCCCACACTCCAAAGACGTACAGGTATGTAGGTTAATTGGATGGGTAAATGTAAATGTAAAAATTGTCCCTAGTGGGTGTAGGATAGTGTTAATGTACGGGGATCACTGGGCGGCACGGACTTGGAGGGCCGAAAAGGCCTGTTTCCGGCTGTATATATATGATATGATATGATATGAAACCGAAGATCTCGGGGAAAACCCACGCAGGTCACGGGGGGGAGTGTGCAAACTCCGTACAGACGGCGCCCGTAGTCTGGATGGAGCCCGGGTCTGCATTCGCTGTAAGGCAGCAACTCTACCGCTGCGCCACCGTGCCGCCCCGAGACAACAGCGGCAGTCAAGGGAGCTGGGCCGGGAGCGAGGCAGAGTTATCGGAGAGCAACGTGAACAGGGAAACAAAGGATTATGCTGTAAATGAGATCGCAGCCACCCCTCCCACACCCACCCCCCGTCAGCCTTGGCTCTCTCACCTCCTCACTGTGATTCAGCTGTCAGCTCCACTTTTCGGTGCCAAGAATATTTACGTCTCAAAACGGCACGGCTGTTAAACAGGACCTCTTGGTCCAGCTGTGTTGAGCCACCCTAAACACACATAGAGCACCTTCTACCAAAGATACTAGAGCAGAGCAAGATAGACCACTCGACCCTAAAAACCGTAGTACGTCACGGCGGCCATTTTAGTAGGCAGAAACTTGCAGAAACATTTTAAAAGGAAAATAACAAACATCTGTGAATTGATAGATGAGATATATTCTGCATTTTAATGGTATCATCACACAGACTGTTCCCCCAAAACACTGATTAAACTGCGAGAGGCAGAGCGAACGGCGGGTTTTGCTTACTAAAATGGCGGACGTCACGCTCCGTTGCGTACTACACTTCAGTATAGGCGATTTCAACGGAGTGGTCCATCTTGCTCCTCTACAGAGGAGGGTCAGGGTAAAGGACCAGAAATGTCAACATGGACACAGTCATTCCCTCATCCAGTCTGAAGAAGGGTCTCGACCTGAAACGTCACCCGTTCCCAACGTTGGGGGAGTCCAGAACAAGGGGCCACAGTTTAAGAATAAGGGGTAGGCCATTTAGAACTGAGATGAGGAAAAACGTTTTCACTCTGAAAGTTGTGAATCTGTGGAATTCTCTGCCTCAGAAGGCAGTGGAGGCCAGTTCTCTGAATGCATTCAAGAGAGAGCTGGATAGAGCTCTTAAGGATAGTGGAGTCAGGGGGTACGGGGAGAAGGCAGGAACGGGGTACTGATTGAGAATGATCAGCCATGATCACATTGAATGGCGGTGTTGGCTCGAAGGGCCGAATGGCCTCCTCCTGCACCTATTGTCTATTATCACCCATTCCTTCTCTCCAGAGATGCTGCCTGTCCGCTGAGTTACTCCAGCTTTCTGTGTCTATCTCCAGTTTAGTTTATAGTTTTGTTTAAAGAAGCAGGCCGTTCGGCCCACCGAGTCCATGCTGGCCATCGCATCACCCGTTCACACCAGTTCTACGCTATCTCACTTTCTCAACCACTCCCTACACACCAGGGGCATTTTTATTTAGACAATAGACAATAGACAATAGGTGCAGGAGGAGGCCATTCAGCCCTTTGAGCCAGCACCGCCATTCAATGCGATCATGGCTGATCACTCTCAATCAGTACCCCGTTCCTGCCTTCTCCCCATACCCCCTCACTCCGCTATCCTTAAGAGCTCTATCCAGCTCTCTCTTGAAAGCATCCAACGAACTGGCCTCCACTGCCTTCTGAGGCAGAGAATTCCACACCTTCACCACTCTCTGACTGAAAAAGTTCTTCCTCATCGCCGTTCTAAATGGCCTACCATTTACTGGGACAATTAACCTGCAAACTGTTTTTGTTTAGTTTAGAGCTACAGCATTGAAGCATGCCCTTCGGCCCACCGAGTCACTGCTGACCATTGCTCATCCGTTCACACAAGTCCCATCTTATCTCACTTTCACGTCCACTTTCTACGTGAAGGGGGCAATTTACAGAGGCCAATCAACCTGCAAACCCGCACGTCGTTGGGACGCGGGGGGGGAAACTGGAGCGCCAGGGGGAAGCCCAGGCAGTCACGGGGAGAACGTGCAAACTCCGCGCACACACGCCGACAGACGGCCAGCACCCGAAGTCAGGATCGAACCCGGGTCTCTGGCGCTGGGAGGCAGCACCACTGTGAAATGCCCAGCTCTGCAGGTAAAACGCCAACTGCCTGGTGCTTTGGTGACCACAGCCTTACATTCCTCAGCCCCCCCCATCTCAAGGACAGGGTGGTGTAGAAGCTAAAGCCCTGTGAGGAATGATCGGTTTACAACCCCCGGGACAAATGGCAGTGACAGGTGGCAGTGGGAAGATGTGTGTTCGGGAACTCCACAGACTTGCCTGAAGCTGTGTAGGACCTGTAATTTAGAAGCTTGCGAGTCTGCAGG
This sequence comes from Rhinoraja longicauda, assembly GCF_053455715.1. NCBI lineage: Eukaryota > Metazoa > Chordata > Chondrichthyes > Rajiformes > Arhynchobatidae > Rhinoraja > Rhinoraja longicauda. The sequence goes on from NC_135990.1 coordinate 8,769,423, forward strand.
TGTGCTCCAAGTAATTCTGAGTGTCTTTCTTCCCCAGAACAATACCTTTCTGTCTGCACAAACCCACAGCCCAGGCAGACAAACAACAAACAGTGTCCTTTTTATCTCAAGCCTCTCCCCGATTCCTTCAGTTTATTTCTATCTCTCTCTCTCTCTCACCTCCCCCCCCTGACTCCTCCACCTCGGGCATTCCTACAGTGCCCAGCTCAGCTCAGGGCAGATCTGTCCATGCCAGTATCACAACTGCGGGCACCCAAACCTTCACTGTACCCGCATTGCGGATTCTCCCTCTGCCCCCACCTGGCAAACATTCAACGCCAAAGAAAAAAACCACCTCCTCTGTCCTCAAGATACCAATGCAAGACAGAAATACATACGCAGGAAAGAACTGCAGATGCTGGTTTAAATCGAAAGTAGACACAAAATGCTGGAGTAACTCAGCGGGTCAGGCAGCATCTCTGGAGAGAAGGAATGTCTCGACCCGAAACGTCACCCATTCCTTCTCTCCAGAGATGCTGCCTGACCCGCTGAGTTACTCCAGCATTTTGTGCCTTTCTTCGGTGTAAACCAGCATCTGCAGTTCCTTCCTGCAATTGGTCCCGTAAAAGGGACCACATCACCCCGATTCTGGCCTCTCTCCACTGGCTCCCAGTACGGTACAGAATCAACTTCAAGCTCCTCCTATTCACATACAAAGCCCTAAACGGGCTTGCCCCCCCCTCCCATATCAAAAATCTTCTAACCCACCACTCTATCTCCAGGTCCCTCAGGTCGGCCGACTTGGGGCTACTCACTATCCCGCGGTCTAGGCTTAAGCTCAGGGGTGACCGCGCTTTTGCGGTTGCAGCTCCTAGACTGTGGAACAGCATCCCTCTCCCCATCAGAACTGCCCCCTCCATCCACTCCTTTAAGTCCAGGCTCAAAACCTATTTCTACTCCCTAGAGTTTGAGGCCCTCTGAGGGGGCGCTGTGAACTGTTTATGTATGTGCTGTTATGTTTGTGGGCCATTGTATGTTCGTTTCTTAGTACCTGAACTGATGTACAGCACTTTGGCCAACGTGGGTTGTTTTTAAATGTGCTATACAAATAAAATTGACTTGACTTGACTTCCTAAAACAAGTCATATATACCAACCGGGTAATAGAACGTGGAACAGCACAGCAACAGGCCCTTTGGCCCACAATGTTGGTGCTGAACATGACATCAAGTTAAACTAATCTCCTCTCCCTGTACATGAGCCAGACTCCTTAATTACCTACACATCTAAAAGCCTCTTAAACGTCACGAGATCAGCATCCAGCACCAATCCCCACAGTGCGTTCTAGGATCCCATCACTCACTGTGTAAAAAGGACTTCGTTTAGTTAGAGATACAGCGCGGAAACAGGCCCTTCGGCCCACCGGGTCCGCGCCGACCAGCGATCCCCACATATCAACCCTACCCTACACACACTAGAGACATTTCTTTTTACATTTACCAATTAACCTACATACCTGTACGTCTCTGGAGTGTGGGAAGGAACCAAAGATCTCGGAGAAAACCCACGCGGGTCACGGGGAGAACGTACAACCTCCGTACAGACGGCGCCCGTAGTCGGGATGGAACCCGGGTCTCCGGCGCTGCATTCACTGTAAGGCGGCAACTCTACCGCTGCGCCACCGTGACCATACTTGCCCCGCGCACCTGAAGACGGGTCTGAAGAAGGGTTCCCGACCTGAAAGGTCACCTATTCCTTTTTCTCCAGAGATGCTGACTGACCCGCTGAGCTAATCCAGCATTTTGTGTCTATCTTACCCCTCTCACCTTAAAGCTATGCCCTCTAGTCTATGACATTTCAACCCTGGGAGAATGGTTGCGATCGTCTACCCTACCCTATATTTCTGTCAGGCCTCCCCTCAGTCCCTGATCCTCCAGAGAAAACAACTGTTTCGGATCAGTATGGTTGTTAAGATGTAATTCACAACACTCCAGTTTAATCCAAAGCAGTCTTTTCGGCCCATTGAGTGCATGCTAGTCCACAGAAGAATCATACTGGTTTTCCTCTGTAATCTATTCTCTCCACATTCTCGCCAAACCCCCCTACTCCTCCCCTCCACAATTCTTCCCCCCTCACCCACACACCAGGGGCAATTTACAGAGGCCAACTAACCTACCTACCCTGCTGCTGCTGCCAGAGGTAGTTGTGACAGGTACACTAACTTGGCGTTTGGGCGGTCACGGTGGCGTGGCGGTAGAGTTGCTGCCTTACAGCGAATGCAGCGCCGGAGACCCGGGTTAGATCCCGACTACGGGTGCTGCCTGTACGGAGTTTGTACGTTCTCCCCGTGACCTGCGCGGGTTTTCTCCGAGATCTTCGGTTTCCTCCCACACTCCAAAGACGTGCAGGTGTGTAGGTTAATTGGCTTGGTGAATGTAAAAATTGTCCCTTGTGGGTGTAGGATAGTGTCAATGTGCGGGGATCGCTGGGCGGCGCGGACCCAGTGGGCCTGTTTCCGCGCTGTATCTCTAAACTAAACGTTTAAAAGATATTTGGACAGGTAAACGGATGGGAAAGGTTTTGAATGATAATGGTTATCATGCAAGCAGAGGGGACTAGCTCTGAAGGATCTTGACCTGAAACAAAACCCATTCCTTCTCTCCAGAGATGCTGCCTGTCCCGCTGAGTTACTCCAGCATTTTGTGGAGACTGGGCTTTTTGGCCAGCATGGGCACGATGGGCCGAAGGGCCTGTTCCCGTGCTATGTGACACACACACACACAATTTTGCAAAGAAAAAGGGAAACAGATGAGCAGGACTCGAGGGAGGGGGGGTTTGGGGAGGGGGGGTTTGGGGAGGGGGGGGTGTAACTCTCCAGTAGTTTTTTGAGATAACTTTGAAACGCAAGTGTCAGTGAGACTGATCTCACAGGACCAGAGTAAACAGCTGTTACTCCGTGCAGACAAAACTACAGCAAAGATGAAAGATCTCAGCAACAGCCCAAACCCTTCAAATTCTTCCAACAACACGGATCGGGTGTCTCCTGCAGCAAGGAAGCGCAAGAAAAAAAACGCCCTTGGAAATTAGCCTGGCCAAATAAGGGCAGGCGAGTGTCAGTGCACAGATACTGGGTGGGCGAGAGTAGGGCCTGCTGGAGGGCAGGCAGCAGAGGTTGGCCGGGGTCAAGCCACCGGGGGACAGGGAAGAGAATGTGTAGACAATAGGCAATAGGTGCAGGAGGAGGCCAATCGGCCCTTCGAGCCAGCACCGCCATTCAATGTGATCATGGCTGATCATTCTCAATCAGTTCCTGCCTTCTCCCCATGCCCCCTGACTCCGCTATCCTTAAGAGCTCTATCCAGCTCTCTCTTGAATGCATTCAGAGAATTGGCCTCCACTGCCTTCTGAGGCAGAGAATTCCACAGATTCACAACTCTCTGACTGAAAATGTTTTTCCTCATCTCCGTTCTAAATGGCCTACCCCTTATTCTTAAACTGTGGCCCCTTGTTCTGGACTCCCCCAACATCGTGAACATGTTTCCTGCCTCTATCGTGTCCAACCCCTTAATAATCATACGTTTCGATAAGATCCCCTCTCATCCTTCGAAATTCCAGTGTGTACAAGCCTAGTCGCTCCAGTCTTTCAACAGTGTAGTGGGGGGAAAAAAACCTGCAGATGCTGGTTAAAATCGAAGGCAGACACAAAATGCTGGAGTAACTCAGCGGGTCAGGCAGCATCTCCTGAAACGTCACCCATTCAATGTCACCCATTCCTTCTCTCCTGAGATGCTGCCTGTCCCGCTGAGTTACTCCAGCATTTTGTGTCTCCCTTCGATTTTAACCAGCATCTGCAGTTTTTTTTCCTACACTCAACTCCAGAAAACTGTCAAAACTAAAACGTGGGGATAATGTCAAGATTGCGGTGCAGTTAAGACAAGGAGGTTCTCGACCCGAAATGTCACCCATTCCTTCACTCCAGAGATGCTGCCTGACCCGCTGAGTTACTCCAGCATTTTGTGATACCTTCGATTTGTACCAGCATCTGCAGTTATTTTCCTACACAGCATATTGGAGCAGATGGATGAAAGGTGCCAATCCTGACCAGGCGGGCCAGCAGATGGCACGAGGGGCCGAATGGCCTGGTACCTATGATCGCCACTTGGCGGTGGTACGTGAACAGAGGGTTGGGGGGAAATTGCAACATTGCAATGCAATGTTATTCAAAGGAACTGCAGATGCTGGTTTATATCAGAGACGGACCCAAAATGCTGGAGTAACTCAGCAGGTCAGGCAGCATCTCTGGAGAAAACATTCCAGTGATGTTTCGGTAGAGCTGGTGCCTTACAGCGCCGGAGGCCCAGATTCGATCTTAACTGCGTGTGCGAAGGAATGGGTGACGTTTCGGGTCGAGACCCTCCTTCAGTCTGAAGGGTCTCGACCCAAAACGTCACCCATTCCTTCTCTCCTGAGATGCTGCCTGACCTGCTGAGTTACTCCAGCATTTTGTGAATAAATACCTTCGATTTGTACCAGCATCTGCAGTTATTTTCTTAACTACGTGTGCCGTCTGTGTGAAGTTTTGACATTCACCCCATTACCATGTGGGTGCTCTGCTTTCCATATTCCAAAGATATACAAATTTGTAGATTAATTTGCTTTGGTAAAGATCATAAATTGGTCCTAGTGTGTACGGGGATTGCTGGTCGGTGCGGACGAGGTGGGCCGAAGGGCCTGTTTCTGCCCTGTATCTCTAAACTAAACTAATGTAAACTAAACCATCGGAACACAGCTACCAGCCTTGGAGGGCATCTACAACACACGATGCCTCAGAAAAGCCACCAACATCCACAAAGACTCTTCACACCCCTGCAACAGTCTGTTCGAACTTCTACCATCGGGCAGACGATACAAGGCCTTCTATGCCCGCACCTCCAGACTCAGGAACAGCTTCATCCCCAGGGCCATAGCTGCTATGAACCGGTCCTGCTGAGCCGGATGGTCACATCGCACAGTGAACCGGCACAGATCTACTTGCACTTTATTCTGTTTTAAAACTGTTCAATTTGTTTCATTGGGTTGTTTAAATTAATACTGACTAGCTAATTGATTTATTGCATCGTTTGGGAGGCACATTCCCAATCTCGTTGTACCCCTGTACAATGACAATAAAGATATATTGTATTGTAATCAGTCCCGATCTGAAATGTAATCCATCCATGTTTAGATAGTTTAGAGATACAGCGCGGAAACAGGCCCTTTCGGCCCACCGGGTCCGCAACGACCAGCGATCCCCGCACATTAACACCATCCTACACGCACTAGGGTCAATTTTGTTTTAACATTTATACCAAGCCAATTAACCTACAAGGCTGTACGTCTTTGGAGTGTGGGAGGAAACCAAAGATCTCGGAGAAAACCCACGCAGGGAGAACGTACAAACTCCGTACAGACAGCACCCGTAGTCGGGATGGAACCCGGGTCACCGGCGCTGCATTCGCTGTGAGGCAGCAACTCTACCGCCGCGCCATCGTGACCGCCCTGCACAAGCACTGCAAGTGGCAGCACTGTGGGTAAGGGAAGCACGGCCTGGCACAGCCTGGGTCGGGCACTGCATGGACCCAGGTGGAAGGAGGGACCGCAAGGAAGAAGAAATCCAGTTTACTTGATGGAAACCAAAACGGCAGAGAACTGGCAGAATCGGCCTTTGGGGATTTGCTTGACGGCTGTTGACAGCTACTCCAGAAGAAGTGGATTATCCGGACTGACATACAACTTCATTCCTTCCCCGGCTGACACCACCCTACGGATTGTGTTTCCATCTCCCTGCTCTTTGTCACAAACTATGCACTTTCCTTTGTTGAGCAAACATACTTTTAAGAAGTCCCTCCAGATTTATTCCCCCCCCCCCCGTAACTCAGCGGGTCATGCAGCATCTCTGGAGAACATGGATAGGTGACGTTTCACAGAGTGCTGGAGTAACTCAGCGGGTCAGGCAGCATCTCTGGAGAAGGGTCTCGACCCGAAACGTCGCCCATTCCTTCTCTCCTGAGATGCTGCCTGACCTGCCGAGTTACTCCAGCATTTTGTGAATAAATACCTTCTCTGGAGAACATGGTTAATTGACGTTTCACAGAGTGCTGGAGTAACTCAGCGGGTCAGGCAGCATCTCTGGAGAACATGGATAGGTGACGTTTCACAGAGTACTGGAGTAACTCAGCGGGTCAGGCAGCATCTCTGGAGAACATGGATAGGTGACGTTTCAGAGTGCTGGAGCAACTCAGCGGGTCAGGCAGCATCTCTGGAGAACATGGATAGGTGACGTTTAGGGTCGGTAGCCTTCGTCAGACTGACTGTGAGGGGGGTGGGAGATGGAGGAGGAAGTTGGAAGTGAGATGGGGTCGGGCTAGGCCTGGCTGGCAACAGGCAATGCAGACGGGGAGGGTTTCTTGATAGGCAGATGGTTGAACAAAGGCCAGAGATGGAAAGACAGAAGGTGCTGGACAAAAGGATTGACGATGTATTAAAAGGAAACTGCACATGACCCAGAATGATCTCGACCCAAAACGCCACCCATCCATGTCCTCCAGGAATGCTGCCTGGCCCAACTGCACAATTTCTCCAACACTTTGTGCCCTCTTTTGTAAACCAGCATCTGCAGGTTATTATTTCTTAAAGTTTAGTATAGTTTAGTTTAAAGGTGGGATAAATGCACTGTTGGTTTATAGTCGACCGTGAGTAGGCGCCAAGGCTGGAGGTCCACAAAGGGAACCGCGGGCAGAGCAGACTAGCGTCTAGCGGCAAAGTTGCCAGGGCAGCCGCCAGACGCTGCTCCGAGCGGCACGCTGCATGCACACAGTATGGGGAGACCCTGAACTGTGCACCGCCCCAGTGCTGCAGCACGCAGGCAGCAGCGGTGCAGATGCACGGCTCCCCGCGGGAGCAGGATGTGACAGACCGCACAGCGAGCTGAACTGTAAACAGACAGCAGTTACTGGGACAGGCAGCTCCCTGTCAGCAGTGGCCAGAGGCCTCCGAAACAAAGGGCAAGGGAGGCCTGGCCTCCATGCAGTGGGACACACACGCACGCGTGCACACACGTAAACGCACATGCACACATACACGCTAGCACACTTACGCACGCACGCAAGCATACGCACACAAGCATACATACGCACGCACAAGCACGCACACACGTACACGCACACATGCGCACGCGCGCACGCACGCACATGTACACGCACACACGCGTGCACACACACGTACACGCAAGCACAGGCGGGAGGGTCTGACTTCATCCACATCCCTTCATCCTGCCCCATACACACACCGTGTGCAGATAGCAAGATTTTTATTTTAGTTTAGTTTAGTTTAGAGATACAGCGCGGAAACAGGCCCATTCGGCCCACCGGGTCCGCGCCGACCAGCGATCCCCGCACACTAACACTATTCCACACCCACTGGGGTCAATTTTTACATTTTACCAAGCCAATTAACCTACAAACCTGCACGACTTTGGAGTGTGGGAGGAAAGCGAAGATCTTGGAGAAAACCCACGCAGGTCACGGGGAGAACGTACAAACTCCGTACAGACAGCACCCGTAGTCGGGATCGAACTCGAGTCTCCGGCGCTGCATTCGCTGTAAGGCAGCAACTCTACCGCTGTGCCACCGTGCCACCCCAAATGATGATGAGGCTCCATCCACACCCCTTCATCTCTCCTGACCCCACACGCACACACACACACACAGTTAGATAGCAAGACCATCCACATCACACACACACATGCACACAGTTAGATAGCGAGACACACACACACAGACACCCCCACAAAGCTGGAGTGTCTGACTCTAACCCACATCTTTATCCCTCCCTCCCTACCGCACCCATAAGCAAACACATGCGCCCACACACACGCACCCACACACCAACACACACGCACGCACCCACGCACGCACGCACACACGCCCGCACGCACGCACCCACCCACACACACGTACCCACATACACCAACACGCACGCACCCACACACAACACGCACCCACACGCACGCACACGCACGCACGCACCCGCACACACCAACACACACGCACCCACACGCACGCACCAACACGCACGCACCCACACACACGCACCCACACACACGCACCCACACACACCCACACGCACGCACCCACACACACGCACCCACACACACGCACCCACACACACATGTCCATGAATCTCTTAACATCTCAAAACTGAGTGGCTGAATCTCCCCCTTCACCCGCACACTTAGCCTGTCAAGCATCGGACACGGACCTGTAAACCCAGCAGGTCGAGCAGCATCTGTGGAGGCAGAGTGACGGTCAATGTCTCGGGTTGCAGCCCTGCACACGGAAAACACCAAACGCGCACACACACACATATAGACAGGCACACACACACACAAATAGACACACATACACACACACAAATAGACACACAGACAGACACACACAGACAGACACACACAGACAGACAGACACACACACAATACACAGGCACACACAAATACACACACACACACACAAATAGACACAGACACACAGACAGACAGACAGACACACACACACACACAAATACACACACACACACACACACAAATAGACACAGACAGACAGACAGACAGACACACACAGACAGACAGACACACACAGACAGACAGACACACACAGAAAGACACACAGACAAATCGACAGACATACAAATACAGACACACACACACAGACAAATAGACACACACACACATAAATCGACACACACACACACACACACACACATAAATCGACACACACACACACACACACAAATACAAATAGACACACACACACAGCAGGTGAGGAGTGGGCAATAGGTGACTACCCCACTCGGGCTTTTAGCAACTTGAAAGGCCGTGAGTAATGAGCCTGACACACGGGGAACAAACATCTTTCTCTTTGCCATTGCTGAATCAGATCCACATGCGTTTATTGTCAGATACTCCAGGGTGCAATGAAATTCCTCACTTGCATGACGTTTGGAGCACACAGTGTACAGGGTAATGACAGATACCACAATAAATACAATGACAAATGCAAAGCAGCAGAACGATGCAAAGACTGTGCTGCAATCTGTCGTAGTACAAAACAAAACAAAAGTTCAAAAGCAGCAGGACTGAATGAGGTACAGTTAACGAGTAAAAGAATGGGACAGCACCTGGCGGCACGGTGGCGCAGTGGTAGAGTTGCCGCCTTACAGCGAATGCAGCGCCGGAGATCCGGGTTCTATCCCGACTACGGGCGCTGTCTGTACGGAGTTTGTACGTTCTCTCCGTGACCTGCGTGGGTTTTCTCCGAGATCTTCGGTTTCCTCCCACACTCCAAAGACGTGCAGGTTTACAGGTTAATTGGCTTGGTAAATGTAAAAATTGTCCCTAGTGTGTGTAGGGAGGTGTTAGTGTGCGGGGATCGCTGGTCGGCGCGGACTTGGTGGGCCGAAGGGCCTGTTTACGCGCTGTATCTCTAAACTAAAGCACCTCCCGGGAAGCAGGTGTGAAAGTGGGGACTGGTCTGGCAGCAGAGGGAAAGAAGCTGTTCTTAGGGAGCAGAGCGCTGGAGTAACTCAGCGGGTCAGGCAGCATCTCTGGAGAACACGGACAGGTGACGTTTCACAGAGTGCTGGAGTAACTCAGCGGGTCAGGCAGCATCTGTGGAGAACATGGACAGGTAACGTTTCACAGAGTGCTGGAGTAACTCAGCGGGTCAGGCAGCATCTGTGGAGAACATGGATAGGTGACGTTTCACAGAGTGCTGGAGTAACTCAGCGGGTCAGGCAGCATCTGTGGAGAACATGGATGGTGACGTTTCAGGTCGAGACCCATCTTCAGACTGGGCTGTGTTCACTACTCTCTGGAGGTTCAGGCAATTGGGCCACATCAGGCTGAGATGTATCAGACTTAGTAAGGAAAAAGACGCAGGAATGCTGCCTGACCCACTGAGTCACTCCAGCATTTTGTGTCTACCTGTATCAGAATTAGTTTTAGATTTGGTTTAGTTTAGTTATATTATCGTGTAAAGATTCTACATAATTACAATGTCCAAAGACGTACAGGTATGTAGGTTAATTGGCTGGGTAAATGTAAAAATTGTCCCTAATGTGTGTAGGATAGTGTTAATGTACGGGGATCGCTGGGCGGCACGGACTTGGTGGGCCGAAAAGGCCTGTTTCCGGCTGTATGTGTATGGTATGGTATGGTAAGCCGTCCACTGTGTGCAGATACGGGATAAAGGGTATAATGTTTAGTGCAAGATAAAGTCCGATTAAAGATAGTTCAACGAGAGGTATCATATCATATCATATCATATATATACAGCCGGAAACAGGCCTTTTCGGCCCTCCAAGTCCGTGCCGCCCAGCGATCCCCGCACATTAACACTATCCTACACCCACTAGGGACAATTTTTACATTTACCCAGCCAATTAACCTACATACCTGTACGTCTTTGGAGTGTGGGAGGAAACCGAAGATCTCGGAGAAAACCCACGCAGGTCACGGGGAGAAGAAGGGAAGTCGGGACCACTCACTAGTTGGAGAGAGGACAGAGGCAGAGAATTCCACAGATTCACAACTCTCTGACTTAAAAAGTTTTTCCTCATCTCCGTTCTAAATGGCCTACCCCTTATTCTTAAAAAATAAATCTCGAAACTGCACGAGCAATCCCCTCCATCTCTCACCCACGCCCAGAGCCCCACCCGCTGGGTGCTGAGTCCCACCGCACCCAATCTCATCTCCGCTGCAGCTACCTGCGTCGGTCAGAGGACCCCACAGCTGCTAGAGCTCACTCCCAAATACCTCCCTCCCACAGGCAGGTGGGCGAAAGAATGAAGTTCCCTGTGAACACATGCTCACGAGAGCTGCACAGTCACTTACACACATTCCTTCTGAATGATCGAGTGCACCCGTACACAGCAACAATCGATTCCTGCGGTTTAGCCAACCCGCCTTGTGGGGGCATGACTAACGCAGCAGGAATTCTTCAGGGTAATTATAATCCCACTTTTAAGGGACACCATCCCTTGTTCTTGGGCCTTGACAGGGCCTACCACAGGAGGGCCAATAAAGCAAGGCCCGATTCCTCTCCCCCAGGCCGCGCCACAATCTAAGCCAGTCCCACCAACCACTGGAAATCAAAATCTGCAAATCTGCAAACACAGCAGAAAATGCTGTAAACAGACAGGGGGGGGGGGAGGTCAGGCAGCATCTGTGGAAAGAGATTCAGGGCAGCCACAGTAACACAGCTTCTGCACGCAGCTCCTGGGCTCGATCCTGACTGCGGAGTTTCACAGCACTCTCCCCGTGACAACGACAGGCGAGTGGGTTTCCTCCGGCTGCTCCGGCTCCCTCCCGCATCAGCAGATCAATGCGACGATGTGCAAGGCAGGATGGAATGGTCTTGGTGTGGTGTTTGGTGCAGGCACAGTGGGCTGGAGGGCCGCTGCAGTACTGCCCCATGAAGAAGGGTCTCAACCCGAAACGTCACCCATTCCTTCTCTCCTGAGATGCTGCCTGACCCGCTGAGATACTCCAGCATTTTGTGAATAAATACCTCCGGTATCATTAAGAGCTCTATCTAGCTCTCTCTTGAATGCATCCAGAGAATCGGCCTCCACTGCCTTCTGGGGCAGAGAATTCCACAGATTCACACCTCTCTGACTGAAAAACTGTCCTTCTTCAAACAGGACAACCTCTTTGCTCAGTACAGATGCTCCTCGACTTACGATGCTTCGACTTACGATATTTCAACTTAACGATGGCGCAAAAGCTACTGAGGGCGTGCAGCGTAGGTTTACTAGGTTGATTCCCGGAATGGCGGGACTGTCGTATGTTGAAAGACTGGAGCGACTAGGCTTGTATACACTGGAATTTAGAAGGATGAGAGGGGATCTTATCGAAACGTATAAGATTATTAAGGGGTTGGACACGTTAGAGGCAGGAAACATGTTCCCAATGTTGGGGGAGTCCAGAACCAGGGGCCACAGTTTAAGAATAAGGGGTAGGCCATTTAGAACGGAGATGAGGAAAAACGTTTTCAGTCAGAGAGTTGTAAATCTGTGGAATTCTCTGCCTCAGAAGGCAGTGGAGGCCAATTCTCTGAATACATTCAAGAGAGAGCTAGATAGAGCTCTTAAGGATAGCGGAGTCAGGGGGTATGGGGAGAAGGCAGGAACGGGGTACTGATTGAGAATGATCGGCCATGATCACATTGAATGGTGGTGCTGGCTCGAAGGGCCGAATGGCCTCCTCCTGCACCTATTGTCACATTCGGCAGAAACCGTACTTCGAATTTTGAATTTTGATCTTTTCCCAGGTGTGTCAGGTGTGTTAAATGAGTTTTCGACTTACGATATTTGCCATTTACGATGGGTTTATCGGAACGTAACACCCATCGCAAAGTCTAGGAGCATGTGGGTTTGAGACAGTTCTTCTCCCCTGCCTGTGGTCTGTCAGGTAAAGGAAAGCAGGACTTTGTACTTTGTAGTGGATGATTTTCAGGCAATCAGCGCCCCTGCCACACACTCGCTGGGCAGGGCTGGGCACGTGGCAGAGGCCTGTTCTGCCATCCGCAGACAAAGGCGGTCCTCAGTGGAGCCTCCCTACAGAGTCCTCCCCTTTGAATCGGGAACCTGGGGCAGTGGATGCAGCACAGCGCAGTTCGGCGTTTCTTAAGTTGCGCTGCAGACTCCCAGGCCCGGACGAGTTCTCGTTTGGTGCGTTGAAGGAGCAGGGCAAAGGTTTCGTTTAGAGATACAGCGCGGAAACAGGCCCTTTCGGCCCACCGGGTCCGCGCCGCCCAGCGATCCCCGCGCACTAACACCATCCTACACACACTCGGGACAATCTTTTACATTTACCCAGCCAATTAACCTACAAACCTGTACGTCTTTGGTGTGTGGGAGGAAAGCGAAGATCTCGGAGAAAACCCACGCGGGTCACGGGGAGAACGTACAAACTCCGTACAGGTGGCGCCCGTAGTCGGGATCGAACCCGGGTCTCCGGCGCTGCATTTGCTGTAAGGCAGCAACTCAACCTCTGCGCCACCGTGTCTGCCTGTTCTATGTTGCGGTTCCGTTCTAAATTAGAGTCGTAGAGACACATGGTGCAGAAACAGGCCCTTCGGTCCAACTTGCCCACGCCGACCAACATGTCCCATCGATCGACACTAGTCCCACCTGCCTGCATTTGGCCCATATCCCTCCAATCCATGTACCTGTCTACATGCATTTAAATGTTGTGGGAGTACCTGTTCTATGTAAATGGGTTGCTATTTTTCTCTGAAGGCTCTGTTTTTTTATTTGCATGAGATCTGGTATTTGTTGGCATGGCCAGCAGTTTATACCATTCCTTCTCTCCAGAGATGCTGCCTGTCCCGCTGAGTTACTCCGGCATTTTGTGCCTGCCAGCGGTTTGTACCGATGAAGATAGGGATGAGTGGTCGGTGTGGTGACGGTCCCCCCTGCGGAGGGGGGGTGGAGGGGTTTCCCCTCGGCACCCGTGAACGTTCTCCCCGTGATCTGTGAGGGGTTTTCCTCCGAGATCGTCGGTGAGCGGGGCGGTGGCTGATGGTGGGAGCGGCTTGGCTGCGAGATTAGGCGATGGCCCACTCACCCTCAGAGGCCGGCTGTGAGTCACTGCCAAAGGCCGAGGAAGGTTGCTTCAACAAGTTGGAGCTGGCAGGTTATTGCCAGGAGGTCCCGCAGTGAACCAGACTGCCTCACCCTGCCCCTCCTACTGAAAGCCCAAAGCTGCCACGTCAGCACCTCCCACCCTCCTGCCCCTTTCAACTCTGGCAGCGTGCAATCCAGCGCAAAAAAAACTGGATCCACCGGTTAGTGAAAGGCCTGGACAGAGTGGACGCGGAGAGGATGTTTCCACTAGTGGGAGAGTCTAGAACCAGAGGGCACAGCCTCAGAATTAAAGGACGTTCCTTTACAGGAAGGTGAGGAGGAATTTCTTTAGTCAGAGGGTGGTGAATCTGTGGGATTCTTTGCCACAGACGGCTGTGGAGGCCAAGTCAGTGGATATTTTTAAGACAGAGATAGATAGATTCTTGATTTGTACGGGTGTCAGGAGTTATGGGGAGAAGGCAGGAGAATGGGGTGGGGAGGGAGAGATAGATCAGCCGTGATTGAATGGCGGAGTAGACTTGATGGGCCGAATGGCCTAATTTTGCTCCTATCACTTTTGCACATCATAAGTCATAGGAGCAGAATTAGACCATTCGGCCCATCAAGTCTACTCCGCCATTCAATCACGGCTGATCTATCTCTCCCTCCCAACCCCATTCTCCTGCCTTCTCCCCATAACCTTTGAAAGATTCAAGATTAGTAAGGGTGCCAATCTCTGCTTTAAAAATACCCACTGACTTGGCCTCCACAACCTTCTGTGGCAATGAATTCCACAGATTCACCACCCTCTGACTAAAGAAATTCCTCCCCATCTCCTTTCTAAAGGCAGGTTCTTTAATTCTGAGGCTGTGCCCTCTGGTCCTAGACTCTCCCACTAGTGGAATCATCCTCTCCACATCCACTGTCTCCAGGCCTTTCACAGTTCGGTAAGTTACAATGACGTCCTCCCTCATCCTGCTAAACTCCAGTGAGTACAGGCCCAGTACCATCAAACGCCATTAAAGGTTGTGTGCCTCCAGGGACATCTGGAGCTTGCTGTACCTGTTGGATGTGGCGAGGATCTTTCCAACAGAGGTATATATTGGAACTGGGAATTGGTTGGGTCATATTTACGAATGATACCACACGGTGGGCAAAACAGCTTTCACATCTGGCAGAGAAACCACTTTGGGCCGTCACGGTGGCGCAGCGGTGGAGTTGCTGCCTTACAGCGAATATAGCGCCGGAGACTCAGGTTCGATCCTAACTGCGGGTGCTGTCTGTACGGAGTTTGTACGTTCTCCCCGTGACCTGCGTGGGTTTTCTCCGAGATCTTCGGATTCCACCCATACTCCAAAGACGTACAGGTTTGTAGGTTAATTGGCGTGGTAAATGTAAAAAAAATGTCCCTAGTGGGTGTTAATGCGCAGGAATCGTTGGCCTGAGCGGACCCGGTGGGCCGAAGGGCCTGTTTCCGCGCTGTATCTCTAAAGTAAGAAATGCCAAACGACAGGTTGCTTGATAAACACGAGGTGATTGCCCGTGGTCAGGGGCATCATACAGCCTCATTATTCCTCCCCTGACATCAGTCTGAAGAAGGGTCTCGACCCGAAACGTCACCCATTCCTTCTCTCCCAAGATGCTGCCTGACCCGCTGAGTTACCAGCATTTTGTGTCTACTGTCGATTTAAACCAGCATCTGCAGTTTTTTTCCCCCTAATCAACAGGGTACATTTTTTGTGCTTTTTCTTTAGTGCAGCAAGATACTAAAAACCTGGGAGCTGGTTAAATTTTGACCGAGTTTTAGTTCTTGTTGCGTGTGCGTGTGTGTGTGTGTTTGTGTGTGTGTGTGCAGTTCTCACTGTGGTCAGGGATCAGGTTGCTGGGAAGATTTGGATAAAGATTTACTAAGATATTACCAGCCAGTTGGGTGGAAGGTGCCAAGGGGGTTAATGTTTAGCAGCACTTCAAACCTGTGCAGGGTCCAGAACAAGGGACAGAATAATCCAGTCAGAAAGAAACATATAAAATGAGATGCATGGATGAAGCGGACTGATGTTTGAGAGGCGGGGACTTTTTTCCTTGGGGCGTAGGAGGCTGAGGTGTGACGTTATTGAGGTGTACAAGGTTCATGAGATGGATAAATGGAACGCTCACGGGATAGAGGATTCTAAAACCAGAGGGCACGGGGCCGAAGGTGAAAGGAGAGAGGCTTCAGGGTCAACCTTTCCACTCGAAGGCTAGTCAGCATCTGGAAAGAACTGCCAGAGGAAGCGACAGGAAGCGGGGACAAAGATAATGTCGTTTAAAAGATAATTGGATAGACACAGAAATATGAAGGGTCTGGAAGGAGATGGGCCAATCGCAAGAAAATGGGACTTGCCTCACATGCCAACTTGGTCGGCATGGACACAGTGGGCCGAAGGGCCTGTCTCTGTGCCATACGCAACAATGACTCTGGAATGAGAATTTAGCTCTGGGTATCCCACGGGCGGCACGGTGGCGCAGCGGTAGAGTTGCTGCCTTACAGCGAATGCAGCGCCGGAGACTCAGGTTCGATCCCGACTACGGGCGCCGTCTGTATGGAGTTTGTACGTTCTCCCCGTGACCTGCGTGGGTTTTCTCCGAGATCTTCGGTTTCCTCCCACACTCCAAAGACGTGCAGGTTTGTAGGTTAATTGGTTTGGTAAATGTAAAAATTGCATTTCTAAACTAAACTAAACTAAGCACAGGAACAGGCCCTTCGGCCCACGATGCCTGTGCTGCACCTGTTGCCAAGTTAAACTAATCTCATCGGCATGCACGTGATCCGTATCCCTCCGTTCCCAACCCAGATGCCTGTCTGAAAGCCTCTTGATCCTGACTATCGTATCTGCCTCCACCACCACCACTGGCAGCACGTTCCTGGCAGCACGTTCTGGGCACCCACTGCCCTCCATGCAAAAAAAACCCCGCCCTGCAAATCTGGATATGACTAAAACTCTCATCGTGCATGTGCGTATGTATGCGACTAAAACTCTAATCTTGTATGTACGTATGTATGTGACTAAAACTCTCATCTTGTATGTGCGTATGTATGCGACTAAAACTCTAATCTTGTATGTGCATATGTATGTGACTAAAACTCTCATCTTGTATGTACGTATGTATGTCACTTCCTCCCGTGGTGCAGCGCGGCAAAAGAGAGATGGTGAAAGAAGATGGCCGCCGGCAGGCCGAACATGCGGCAGCGCCTTTCGGCCGCTCTCCTGCTACCGGCCGCCGCCATGGCCGCCCGGGGCCGGGCTGTGTGGCTCCCTCTCCCCCTTCGCTGCTCCTCACCGCCCGGTGCCCGCGACCGCCCGTTGCCGTGCCCCCCCACCCCCGGCCTGCAGCGAGCGGGTTGAGGCGGCGTCCATGGGCGTGCAGGGCTTTCAGGAGTACACTGAGAAACACCGCGCCGGTGGAGCCGCAGAAGCTAGCTCGCGGCAGCCTGGTGGATGGAGGCCGCAATCAGCCGCCGCTTAGCCCGCTCCCCCTGCTGCTCCGTTACTAAAGAAGCTTTAGTAACAACGGGACCCAACGGGTCAACAGGCCGTATAGTCTCCATTAAACTTTACCCCTCTCACCGTGACACTGTGTACCCTCTAGTCCTTGGCATTTCCACCCTGGGGAAAAACGCTCTGACTGTCATCAGCCACTGTTCAGTTGGCGGCACGGTGGCGCAGCGGTAGAGTTGCTGCCTTACAGCGAATGCAGCGCCGGAGACTCGGGTTCGATCCTGACTACGGGCGCCGTCTGTACGGAGTTTGTACGTTCTCCCCGTGACCTGCGTGGGTTTTCTCCGAGATCTTCGGTTTCCTCCCACACTCCAAAGACGTGCAGATATGTAGGTTAATTGGCTGGGCAAATCTAAAAAAAGAAATTGTCCCTAGTGTGTGTAGGATAGTGTTAGTGTGCGGGGATCGCTGGGCGGCGCGGACCCGGTGGGCCGAAGGTCCTGTTTCCGCGCTGTATCTCTAAATCTAAAAAATCTAAATCAGAAGCCACCTAGGTTGGACTTACCCCAGCCCTTATCCATGGCCACTCACATATACCAGGCCAGGTAATCATATTGATTTATTGTTGTGAAGTGGACCGAGATACAGTGAAAAAACGTCTGCGTGCGATCCAGTCAAATTACACTCTAAAAGAGTCCAGTCAAACCGTACACTAGTGCAGCAGGTAGTGCAGAGGAAAATACCAGAGGGCAGAATAACTCAGCAGCAATAATATAGCCAGCAGCATAATCAAGGACGAGTCGCACCCCGGCCACTCCCTCTTCTCCCTGCTCCCATCGGGCAAAACGTATAGTCGTTTGAAAACGCACACCTCCAGATTCAGGGGCAGTTTCTTCCCAGCTGTTATCAGGCAACTGAACCATCCTACCACAAACAGAGAACAGTGCTGAGCTACTATCTACCTCATTGGTGACCCCCGGACTATTGTCGATCGGACTTTACCTTGCACTAAATGTTATTCCCTTGTCATGTATATACGCACACCGTGAGTTGCCCGATTGTAATCACGTATTGTCTTTCTGCTGACTGGTCAGCACGCAACAAAAGCTTTTCACTGTACCTTGGTACAGGCGACAATAAAGTGAACTAGTTGTGGCATTGTAGTTACAGCTTTAGTGCTCGAGATGAGATCTCTAAGACATGTTACGCTCCCACGAGGAGCGATAGTGACCGCAGCTGCGGGCTGCCCCGGCGATTCACCTCAGGCGCGTGCATGGGCCTGCTCCTTTCCTGTTCCCGCGCCCGACATTTACAGTGGCATTTCACCACAGACCCACCACTCTCCAGCGCTGCCGTCGCAGCTGCGGCTTGCCTGCAGTCCGTCTGTCTTTTGTGTTTTTTGTTGTTTTTGTCTGAATTGTAGTTTTAATATGGTGTAGTGTTTGTATGTTTATGTTTGGGGGGGGGGGGGTGGGGAGGGAACGGGAACTGTAAAATTCTCTCTCCCGAACGGAGACGCGACCTTTGTTTCTGTGTCGTGTCTCCGTTCTCGTTGCGGCCTACCACCGGCCATGCACCTGGGACCACCTGGGGCTCTGGTTCGCAGAGCCCGCAGCCCGGACTCACCACCTGCGGCGCTGGCTGCCTGCGGATGCTGCGGGAGCGGCTGCGATTCGTCTCCGGAGGCTCCGGCGTGGGCCGCGTGGATGTCGGAAGCCCGCAGGCCCCTGGATGGGGCCGACATCGGGAGCACCGGCAGCGGCAGAGGCAGCGTGTTCGCCCGCCCCGAATCGCGGGGCTTGGGTCGGCCCGCCGCGGACCTTTCACCGTCCGGCGCGGCCTGAAATAGGCCGTGGGTTTTTCACCGCCCAGCGGGGGCTTCAATGTCGGGAGCCCCGAACGTCCCGACGTGGCAACTCCAACAGCCTGAACGCGGGAGAAGGTGGCAGGGAAGAGAAAAAGACATTTTTGGCCTTCCATCACAGTGAGGAGGGACTGGAGGAGATTCACTGTGATGGATGTTTCTTTTTGTTTGGTGTTAGTTGTGATTGTATGTGTTATTGCATTTTTATTGATTATTCTTATTGGTCTTATTGTTCAACTGCGGGTAATGTTTCATTTCACTACACATTTATGTGTATGTAACAAATAAACCACTATTGACTATTGATATTGAATGGGTAAACAAAAGGCCTCGCTCTGTTGACTGTTCCAGAAATAAACTGCAAGCAGAGGATTAGCCGGTAGTGCGCGCACGCTTGATTCCTCGAAGCACACGCCAGAGAGAACACGCCGGTGTGGGGACAGAGTGGCGGGGCACAGTAAAGGGGCAACAGCAACAGTGGAGGCCAGCGGAATCTCTGCCACTACGTCACGGTGGAAAGAGCGCAGAGAGGAT